>NC_088878.1:33230596-33246744 GCF_032884065.1 Artemia franciscana | reverse complement strand
TGTACGTGGCAAATTATGTCAATGCATATCGATAGAATACAGGGGAAGAGAGAGACAGAAAGACAAGAAATATTCTGTACGTGGCAAATCATATCGCCGCATATCGATAGAATACAGGGGAAGAAAGAAAAAGAGAAAGAGAGACAGGAGATCTTCTGTACGTTGCTAATCATATTTATGCACTGATCATAAAAGCACTAGAACTGTAAGAGGTATAATTGTACTTGATTGTTCGTCGTTCATAATTCATGGCACATAGAAAACCAGAAACGGGCAGGTACCATCAATGATCTCTTAAATTGGTGAATCTTTTAATATATGATTAAACACTATTTTTATATTTGTTGTACTTTATATAATTGGTAATTATCTGCAGCACTGAGCCAGTCGCTAATTTGGAAACAACCGACTGGTGTTTTGCCATGATCTGCTGTAATTTTTTTTCCGTATGACTTCAACGACCAAAGCCGGTAGGTTTTTCGCAAAAAAAGTCGCAAAACGTCACAAGCTTTTTATTTATTTTTATATGATTTTTTTTTATGGCTACACATTTTTTGCTTTAAACAAATAACATATACTCAGTAGGTTTCCCTGTGAGGTTTCAAGATCTATATGTAGTTTGGAAAGTGTACCCATTTCGTCTCATGATTAGAAAACCAGCCTGAAAATCCAAGAAAAAGCTTTTTTCGGTTTTTTCGGAGAGAGGGAAGAGGATTTACGATTTTGTATTTGGAGGGCATGGGTAAAAAATGTTTTACGTTAAACTAATAAAATTTACTCAGTAGGTTTCCCAAAAGGTTTCAAGATCTACACGTAGTTTCGAAAGTGTACCCCGTTTTGTCCCACGATAGAAAACCAACCTGAAGATCCTAGAAAAAGCTTTTTTGGTTGAGGGAGGGAAGAAGATTTATGATTTTGTGTTGGGAGGAAATGGGTAAAATATTTTTCTTCTTCACAAAACACATTTATCAGGATTCTTTTTTTCTTTTCTTTTTTAATGCATCTCGTTCGACATGTTCTTCGGCTAGTAATTTAATAATTTATTAAAATTACTTCTAATATGTAAACCATGATTTTTTTAATACTCAACAATCGAGATTCTTTTTTTCAAACACTCTTTTATAAACCGAAAACAAAAGGCAAGGCAATTTGTAACGTATATATATATATATATATATATATATATATATATATATATATATATATATATATATATATATATATATAATATATATATATATATATATATATATATATATATATATATATATATATATATATATATATATATATATATATATATATATATATATGTTTTGCATAAAAAAAAACTGAGCAACAGAAACGTTACTGTTCAGGAGTTAAACAATTTAAACTACAGATTCCTCATCAAACAATGATCTCACAGTCGGTAAACAAACGAAAAGTGAAACAAAAACGAAAACGATTGGACCCCTGCTCCTCCAACAATCCCTTCCCAGACTTCCTCCAAATTTTACAGAGCAGTGAACATGTAACAACTTTTTGAAGAGCCACTCAGGGACTTTCAGCCTGTATGATTGAAAGGTCCAAAGCGAATCCTCTAGGCCCTTTCCTCCAATTCAATTTTCTTCCTTTTTGAAAAGGTGGACAAGTTACACTTTGCCAAAATCATAGTTACAAAAGTGACTTCGAAATAGTGCGATGAAAGAATCAAATTAAACTTCTTGGGCCTTGCCGTTTCCAGCCGCCTTTTCTGACTTCAAACTGTCCAAATACTCCCCCCATTACATTGGGGTGAGGAGGGGGGGGGGGTAATGTATAATGGGTCTGCATGCAAAACGTGTTAGGTACAATTATTATGCATATTTTGAAGTAAGAATTGCTTTCTGGCTTCAAACTGTTCAAATACTTATCCAAATATATATATATATATATTTATATATAAATATATATATATATATATATATATATATATATATATATATATATATATATATATATATATATATATATATATATATATATATATATATATATATATATATATATATATATATATATATATATATATATATATATACTTCAAAGTATTATTATGCATATTTTGAAGTAAGAATTGCTTTCTGGCTTCAAACTGTTCAAATACTTTATCCCCCCCCTTTGTACAAATATATAGCCCAAATCAAATATTCCCCAAATCAAATATATATATATATATATATATATATATATATATATATATATATATATATATATATATATATATATATATATATATATATATATATATATATATATATATATATATATATATATATATATATATATATTTATATATATATATATATATATATATATATATATATATATATATATATAGATATATATATATATATATATACATATATATATAAATATAGATATATATATATATATACATATACATATATACATATATATATACATATATATATATAAATATATATATATATATATATATATTAATATATATATATTTATATATGTATATATATATTTGTAAACTTTTGGTAGCGGCCCAAATACTGAAAGCTCCCTAAACTTTATAAGAAACAAATTCCCGATGATATTCTTTAGAAACACTCCCATATATATTCTTTTCGTAATGAATGGGAACACTGATATTTCTTTATTTTGGTTGTCTTGCTAGGAGAATTGTTATCTTTATTCCCAAATAAATACAAAAGACCAGACAATTTATGCTGACTCCTTGATTTCACCTTGTCCCTCTAGGGAATGATAAATAGGAACAGTATGCTGTCTTCATCATTTCTGTGCTCATGGAGAGAGACCAATTTTCTACATCTGTAGATGAATGATTCTTAGTTTCAAGAGATGGACTCACCATTTATAGTTGATGATTTGTCTTATAGTTAATGTTGATTATTATATAGTTATATATATATATATATATATATATATATATATATATATATATATATATATATATATATATATATATATATATATATATATATATATATATATATAGATAGATATATATATATAGATTATTATATAGTTATAGTTGATTATTATATAGTTGATTTATATTGTTACTGGCTTGTTGCACAGAGTTACAATTCATTCAGTTTAAGTTTATGTATAGTTTTAAGAAAAAAAAACTTAAAGCTAGTCAAAAGCGTAAAAGAGCATTCCGCTTCCCATACTTAAAGGACAAAGTATCAGATTTACCTAATGAAAAAAAAATCAAGCTAAATACGGTCAAACGTTTGGTTTGTTTATAGTCAGATCCCCGCTAAAAAATTGGTGTTTTTGGACTGTTTTTATAAACAAAAGCTTCCTGAGTTTAAATAAACCATTTTTGACGTATCAGCCAGAATTCAAACTGTTAAGTCGCTAATCAGCCAGAATTCACACTGAAAAATTGCTAATCAGTCAAAATTCACACAGTAAAGTCGCTAGTCGGCCAGAATTCACACAGAAAAATCGCAAATCAGTCAGAATTCATACAGTAAAGTCGCTAATCAGCCAGAATCCACACAGTAAAGTCACTAATCAGCCAGAATTCACACAGTTAAGTCGCTTATCAGCCAGAATTCACACAGAAAAATTGCTAATCAATCAGAACTCATACAGTAAAGTCGCTAATCAGCCGAATTCATACATTAAAGTCGCTAAATCGATCTCGCTTGATACAGTTTACCATCTCCTATTAGAACTCAGCTTTACTTCCTTATTTAAGGAACAGATTTCTTAGATAGAAGCAATAAAAATGAAAAAGGAACACTAACTCTTCACTGGAAAACAGCTGTAAAATCCGTTCCAGTATTTATCGTTAGAATACAAGGCTTCCCCGGGAAACTAGGCTGAAAACTCCTCAAGAGTGACTTAAGAGGTCATAAAATTTCCTTAGCAAGAATAACAAGTGCAATGCAAAAAATGAAACAAGCTTAGGGTTAATACTTGAGATAGATTTATAATTGTATAGAGAAAAGACATGACTTCGTTTTAAAGGATTAAATTACAAATAGTGGTGGGTTATAGCTTGCCCAAATATGACGATAAGGGTGAAGATTGACCCATTGGGACGCCATCAATATCATCAGCAAAAATAGCGGAAGGGCTTACGATGAATATATGGATGATGACGTTTTGTGAAGACATGGGCTGTCTTCATTTTTGGAGGTATACAGGAAAAGGCTTAGTGATTGGTCCGCACATATTCTTTGTCCAGACCAGATGGAAATTTTGCTTGTTGATAAACAGCAGACTCGCTAATTGAGAAATATTACTACTACCACTAACAACTCACTGCAGAACCAAGTGTCCTGAGGCAAACACGGCTACGCTCGGTCCTCCTCCCTCCCAGTCTATTTGAAACCCCCTTCTTTACACCCTTTGATGAAGTTCCCATTTCCCTTAAATTTTTCATTAAAACAAATTCCAACCCAATTTGGGGGAGACCTTCTTTTTCCTTTGGCCCTAGACGGTTGACTGACAAGAACTATCTTTCACAATCTGTCATCCTTTATCCACAGAGGGTGTCTTAAACATCTCATCCTCTCTCTTATTATAGGCCTAGAAACAGGAATTGATCCGCATGTTTCAGAATGCTTACTATTTGGAATATGGTAAGTCAGTTGGGAACCCAGAATAATCAGTAGGCAATTTCTCTGGAAAACATCTAGCAAAAGCTCCCCCGTCTTTCAGAGCGCCCATGCTTCAGAACCACACTTGACCACTGCCATTACTGAAGCTTCCAGTATTCTCCATTTCTCATCTTGATTTGCAGACTTATCTTCCTACTCTTCTCAACTTTTTCAACAGTAAAAAGCACCCTGGGCCTTGGCTATTTTAATTTCAACATCTTCAATGCACCCACCGTCTTTACCAATAATACTACCTATGTCTAGATAGATGGTGATGTTTTATAAAAAACCGGCCTTGAACTGCTTTTGGGAAATATACTGAAAATGACAGTTGGCCCCTATAAGCGTGTCACCACTATAACGATGATATAACAATAGGTAGCAAACTAACTCAATGAAAGGTTCAAAGGTTCGAATAATGATAGCTAAGATCCTTCATCTTTGAGTAACAACGTGAATACGACGAATGGCAATAATAATGCCAGGATAGAACACAGTTCCATTTTCTTATCTATCTAGGTATTGAAGTGATGAATCCATCTGGGTACTGAAGCAGTGAATCCGTCTAGATATTAAAGCCTCTACTAATTGTCTTACATATCAATACATCAATACATTGGACCCTCAATACATTGGGTATTTGGACAATCAATACATTGGGTATTAATTGGACCCATACAACCTAATTGGACCATAATCAATACAACGCAAAATCTGTCCTCTTAAAATTTGTGTATGAGCTTCCTATGACACAGAATCCTTAAGGCTGCGATTAAGTGAACAGATGGAACTCGAAAACCCATGTTAAAATTGAAAATTTATATTTAAAAATTACTCAAAAAGTACTGGGCGGAAGATACCGCTTTTAATATCAGAGCTTAGCTTCTTGAAGATGCTACAAAATGTTTGCTAGGATTTTAGAAATCTTAGAAAATGTCTAGCTCTTTTTCACAAGTGTACTCTTTGAAGGATATTACTTTTAGAACAAAATCGGTACTATCATGAGCAGAAGGCAATAACCTTTAATGTAATTGTAGCCATTTTTCGATGTATTTTCCTGTTTTCGAACAGTCCTATAGAATGTTTTCAGCTATCTGAAATTTTTACAAGTTTTTTGCCAGAAAGAATCGTTTCAGATCGCCGATAACACCCCTGGAGACCAGATTGACAAGCTCGTATAATTAACCTGCTTTTCCCTCCAATGAATAAGTGTTATTTGAAGGGTTTGTGACTATCAACGGTCTCTAGAGAATTGAGAGACAGAAGGCTACTCTAACTTCAATATCGAACCTTGATGTTTTCAAGTTCCCTTAACCACGGCCTTAATAAAGCTAGTAAAGATGAACCCATTACCGAGGAACTTAGCACGAATCAAACAGTTCGTGGTAACGAACTGCAAGTAAGGAGAGACTTGGCTCAATAGTAACCGAGACTATAAAAACGGAATTTGAATATCAATAGATACATCAAAAGAATCAGTTTATTATGCTGATTCCAAATATATAAGAATCATCAAGTTTCGTTTTACTCATAAAAAGTTAAGAGCCTGAGAAAATTTCCCTGATCTTCGAAATAGGGGGGAAAGCAGTCCCTAAAACTAAAAGAATCTTGATGAAAATCACATCATCAGATTCCGAGTACCAGACAACCTACTGTAAAAGTTTCAAGCTTCTACCAGCAAAAATGAGGAATTTTGCTATTTTTTCCAGAAGACAGATCAAGGATGTGTGTTTATTTTTTTTATTTCTATTTATTCTTTTCCAGAGGTGATTGTATCGAAATAATGATCCTAGAACATCGGGAGAGGGTGCATTCAAACGGAAATTAAAGGTTCTAGTGCCTTTTTTAAATGACCAAAACTATTAGGTGTGGGGCAACTGGGTCCCCTCCTACGCCCATTTTTTGCCCGATATTATCTGATAAAATTTTTGAGATAGTTAAATACCCCCCAAGGGTTCGTGGGGAGAGGCCAGTAAGTTATGAAACTCGCCCATTGTTTACGTACAGTATTTGTTATTGGGAAGTATACACTTTCTTGGGGGGAGGTGCTTGTATGGATTCCTATAAGGAAAATTTTCCTTGGGGAGGGAAATTTCTGGAGGGGAGGGGGGTGAAATTTCTGGGGGGGTGAATTTTCTTATGGGAATTTTTCAGGCTGAATCGTCCAAAAGCAATTTAAATGGAGGGGTATTCAACGGGGATGGGACTACCAGGAGTAAATGTGACGAGGAGGATGCACTTTAAGTTGGATGAAATTTCCACGGAGAAGTTTTTCCGTGAGGGGGAGGGTATATTTCACAAAGGGTGATCCAGATTTACCAGTATTATTTGAAAAACGAAATGAATTATTCCGTATATTAAGGGTTGCCCTCTCTCCAATATCTTGCTCTTTACACTAAAGTTTGACAGTTTGTCCCAAATTTATATGTTCGTTTACTGAAACAAAGGGGGAGGGGGTTTAATTGGAAAGGAGCCCTTTTGAAAAGTGCTGACAGCTTCAGCGTAAGGAGCAAGGTATTGAGGAGGGGGCAACCCTTTATATACGGAATAAATCTGCTTAAATTAATATGCATATTTTTCTTTAATTTTTCATGTATGGTGAGCAGAATTCGAACCTGCAATAGTTGAAAACGTTCAGAAATTAAATAAAAAAACGAGTTTTTTAACTGAAAGAAGGAGCCACATCAAAACTTAAAACGAACATAAATCATTCTGTATATGAAAGGGGCTGTCCCCTCCTCAACGCCTCACTCATTACGCTAAAGTTTTTATTGTTTTAAAAACTAGAGCTGTGAACAAGAGTCAAACTTTAGGATAAAGAGTGAGGTGTTGAGGAGGAGACAACCTCTTTCATATACGAAATAATTTCTCTTTGATTTAAGTTTTAATATCACTCTGTACTTTCAGTTAAAAAAAAAAGGTTTTTTTTTTTTTATTTCATTTAAATAACTGTTTAAGACTACACATAGACAGATTGGCTGTGGTATTGAAAGGTCTTTTGTGAAAATTTTTGTCAAAATCATAACAGCTATTTTAAGAAAATCTATTCAACTGATTATTCCAATTTGTTTTCATGTACTTTAGTTGATTTTCAAGGTAATTAGTAGTTTTTAAGTGACATTAAGTTTCTGTGTTTATTTTTTCCGTTTAGTCTTTTCAAAGTTGCGTTATATCTCTTTTCCTCGAACGCAGAAATAGTTTAAATTCAAAGCTCTTGATACAAAAACTATATCTGCCTGATAATAAAGCCTAAAAACTTGTTTGTATATTCCCTGTACTTTTTCGTAAATAACAATCTAAGAGCTCAAAACGTATATTTTAATATTTTTGCTGTCTGTCAGCCGAGTTGACACCACTTGAGTTTACAACTTCCGTGATACTTTTTTTTTTAAGATAAAATTTGAAAAGGCAGTGGGCCCCTAGTCGTCTGAAGAACTAGGTATAACAAGTCGGCCTAGTCCACTTTTTAGGTTTTCAGCAACCCTGACTTATTTAAACAAAAAGTTTTATTAAAGTAACTGACAACGTCGTCTTTTAGGAGAAAAGCAATACTGAACGCCGCAACCCTACCCTCCAGTATGGACACTCTTGGTTCAGAATTAAATTCACTATGCACTGATGCAGCCTTGAAAATGCCTTGGGGCGCACCTGTACACTAAAGACAAGGAAAATTCTCATGACACTTTTTAAGGGCTTCTGACTAAAAACAATATTTCCAACATTTTAAACATTTCGCACAAACATTACAACGTAAAAACTTACAACCTTCCATTGGAAGAATAATTCTTACGTAACAGCTAATTCCTTTAAACTGAGATTAAAAAAAAACATTTGGTTTTAAATAAAAGTAAGGAGCAGCATTAAAACTTAAAACGAACAGAAATTACTCCGCATATGAAAGGGATTTTTCCTCTTCAACGCCCCACTCTTTACGCTAAAGTTTGACTCTTTCTCTTAACTCTATTTTTAAAACAGTAAGAAACTTTAGCGTAAAGAGCGGGGCGTTGAGGAGGAAAAACCCCTTTCATATACGGAGTAATTTCTGTTCGTTTTAAGTTTTAATGTTGCTTCTGGACGATTGTCGTCCTAACAATTGTAGGTCGTAACCTACGTCTAGTGTGGTGGCACCCAAAGAAGTCCCCTGGCACACCATACGGAAATACATTTTATTCCCGAGATTTATTTAAGACGACAATTCCAACTAGGAGGAATGTATATGGGACGCAATGGTTTCTAACCAAAGAATAGCATCTTCTAAAAGCTGGCATTAGAACGAGATTATAGTGGATTGAAGAATTAATTCAACAAAAAGACTAAAAGATTAAAAATCAGATATGCTGATTTCTAAGGGAATCCAAAAAAATGTCTCTGTTTAATGGCTTCGTGGTAATACGCTTTTCTAGGAATTTCGTAGTTCTTCAAGTTTCGTATTTTTAGACCATTTGCAGTTATAAATATTTATTTTACTTATTTATTCTTTGTGTCTTTTAGTTATGGGACGGAAAGAAACCGGTCAAAAAAAGTGTATGTAAGGAAGTTCTTAGAGGGAAAAAAGTTGGGCAGGATATTTGCAAGGCAAAACACACTAAAATAATCTTTCTCTGTAGATTAAAAGTTGAATTGATGGTTCCACCCACTGAGAATTTCCACCCTTAGTGTATTGAAGTCAGATTTTGAACACCCTTACCGACGTTGGGTGCGACAACTGTAAGAGAAAATAACTCCCATTCCCACTTCGGTTACATACATTCAATTGGAGAAAATCTCCCGTTTGTGCAACTACTTTAACCAACAGGGCTCAATAACACGTACAAGTCAAAAAGAAGAGCATAAAAAGTCTTCTAAGAAAATCGGAGCAGAAATTTCGACCCATTTTTATGGCACTTGGTATTAACCAAGTGACATATAGAAATCGCAAATTCTGTCGGTCTGTCTGTCGGTCCCGGTTTTGCTACTTTAGGCACTTCCAGGTAAGCTAGGACAATGAAATTTGGCAAGCGTATCAAGGACCGGGCCAGATTAAACTAGAAATAGTCGTTTTCCGATTTGACCATCTGGGGGGGGGGGGAGTGGGGGCCTGTTAATTCGGAAAAAATAGAAAAAATGAGGTATTTTTAACTTATGAGCGGGTGATGGGATCCTAATGAAATTTAATGTTTGGAATGATATTGTGTCTCAGAGCTCTTATTTTAATCCCGACCGGATCTGATGATACTGGGGGGGGAGTTGGAGAGGGAAACTTAAAATCTTGGAAAACACTTAGAGTGGAGGGATCGGGATGGAACTTCATGGGAAAAATAAGCACAAGTCTCAGATACATGATTGACATAATCGGAACGGATCCGCTCTTTTTGGGGGTAGTTGGAGGGGGGGGGGGGGGAATTCTGAAAAATTAGAAAAAATGAGGTATTTTTAACTTACGAACGGGTGATCGGATCTCAATGAAATTTGATGTTTAGAAGGATATCGTGTCTTAGAGCACTTATTCTAAATCCCGACCGGATCTGGTGACATTGGTGGGGATTTGGGAGGGGGAAACCTAAAACTTGGAAAACACTTAGAGTGGAGAGATCGGGATGAAACTTGGTGGGAAAAATAAACACAAGTCCTGGATACATGATTGACAAAAACGGAACAGATCCGCACTCTTTGGGATAGTTGGGGGGGGGGGGTTATTTCTGAACAATTAGAAGAAATGAGGTATTTTTAGCTTACGAATGGGTGATCGGATCTCAATGAAATTTGATGTTTAGAAGGATATCGTGTCTCAGAGCTCTTATTTTAAATCCCGACCGAATCTGGTGACATTGGTGGGGGAGTTGGGAGGGGAAAACCTAAAACTTGGAAAACACTTAGAGTGGAGGGATCGGGATGAAACTTGGTGGGAAAAAAAACACAAGTCCTAGATACATGCTTGACATAACCGGAACGGATCCGCTCTCTTTGGGGTAGTTGGGGGAGGGGTTAATTCCGAAAAATTAGAAAAAATGAGGTATTTTTAATTTACGAACGAGTGATCGGATCTCAATAAAATTTGATATTTAGAAGGATATCATGTTTCAAAGCTCTTATTTTAAATCCTGACCGGATCTGGTGACATTGGGGGAAGTTTGGGGCGGGGGAACCTAAAATCATGGAAAAAGCTTAGATTGGAGGGATCGGGATGAAGATTGATGGTAAAAATAAGCAGAAGTCTTATATATGTGATTTACATAATTGGAACGGATCCGCTCTATTAGGGGGGGGGGGTAATTCTGAAAATAAGAAAAAATTACGTATTTTTAACTTACGAAGGAGTGATCGGATCTTCATGAAACTTCATATTTAGAAGGACCTCGTAACTCAGATCTCTTATTTTAATCTCAACCGGATCAAGCGTAATTGGGGGGGGGGGGATTGGGGGGACCGGAAATCTTAAAAAATACTTAAAGCGGTGAGATCAGGATGAAACTGGATGGGAAGAATAGAAACCTGTCTAAGATACGTGACTGATATAACCGGACCGGATCGGTTCTCTTTGGTGGAATTGGGGGGGGGGGTAATTTTGAAAATTGAGGTATTTGTAACTTACGAAAGGGTGACCAGATCTTAATCAAATTTGATATTTAGAAGGATCTTGTGCTTTGAAGTTCTAATTTTAAATTCCGACCAGATCCTGTGACATTGGGGGGAGTTGAAGGGGGAAACCGGAATTGTTGGAAAACGTGAAAATTGGGGTATTTTTATCGTACGAATAGATGATTGGATCTTAATGAAATTTGATTTTTAGAAGGAATTCGTGTCTCAGAGCTCTTATTTCAAATCCCGACCAGATCTTTTGACATTGGGGGGAGTTGGAGGGGGAAATCTTGGAAAAACACTTGGAGTGGAGGAATCGGGATAAAGCTTGGTGGATAGAATAAACAAATGTCCTTGATACGTCATTGACAGAATCGTACTGGATTCGCTCTCTTTGGAGGAGTTGGGGGGAGGGGTTCAGTGATTTGGCGAGTTTGGTGCTTCTGGACGTGCTAGGACGATGAAAATTGGTAGGCGTATCAGGGAGCTGCACATTTTGACTTGATAAAGTCGTTTTCCCAGATTCGACCATCTGGGGGGCTAAAGGGAGAGGAGAAATTAGAAAAAATTAGGTATTTGTAACTTATGAGTGGGTGATCGGATCTTGACGAATTTTGATATTTAGAAGAACATCGTGACTCAGAGCTCTTATTTTAAATCCTGACCGGCATTAAGCCTCTTATTTTCCTTTTTAAATCAATTTATTGATTCATGGAATTTTGTTAGAGCTCATACCGTATGATCTCTTGGCTCTTAGCTCTTCTCGCCTCGTCACAAGTGCCATATGAGCTCTTAGCTCTTGTTTTCTAAATCACGAAACGTCCCTTCTCCGAGGTTAGTAAAAAATATCCCAATTAGCGACACATAAAAGCATACTGGTCAATTATATAAAACACACCCGAGAAATGAAGTTTGGTTAATACTAATGAAAAAAATATATAATGAAAAGAGAAATCACCAATGCAACAGCACAAACACATTAAAAAAAAAGGGGGACAGAAGGAGAAAAGGAAGACTGTTTTCCTACATTAGTGATTAATATAGATCAGCACTTGAATGAGGCCTTAACCCTACTCATCCATACAATCACATAGGTCAAACAGCACAGCCATGCACAATCAACCAAAAAGAATAATCCATGGACAGGCAGTCATGTAATGAAATAAGGTTTTCATATAATAAAAATAAGATACTTTATTAGCAAATTTTTGGAAACCACAACTTGGAAATATGCTTCCAGAATGCAGAAATGTCCTAAAAAATCGCGTTAAAATGAACTCGGCCTTCTGTCTTTACTGTCGCCCACCAAATGTACTCTACTAAGTATGAATGTTAATAAGGACGGGATGTACCTTGGTACCGTTTGTTCCTCCACTTAGCGAAACCCACATTCTCTCTACGTTTTGGGTATAGGCGCCGGTTTCTGGGTCGACGACAAAGCACCTGGTCTTGATGGTATTTGTCCGGATAAAATAAGGCATGGCAACGAACTCTTGATTGAGCATATCACTCTTCTTTTCCAGATTTGTGTCGATTTTGGCATGGTCCCTAGCACATTTTGTGCTGGTGTTCTATCAACTACCCACAAAAAAGGGAAAAACCAAAATCAATGCAAAGGGTATAGACCAATTATCGTTTCAAATGTCCTCAGTAAGGTCCTCGAGCTACTTCTCTTCCTTCCAGAAATTTTGGGGAAGTGTGGATTGGATTAGCCTATCATCAGTACGGATTCCGTCGAAACCTGAGTTGCGCTTTTGTACTTATGCTTTTAAAGAGAGCTTTTGACAAAGCCCAGAGAATGGATCTTCACTCTTTATGTGCAGCGTAGACATCTCAAATCCATTCGATTCAGTTGTGCAGTCTCAGGTGTTCCTGAAATTACTCGAGTAAGGTGTGAATGCTCATGTCGTAGCACTCTTACCTTTCCGGTGCTCAGGCAGTTATGTGGAAGTTAGACTGACAGGGGATCACCTGAGCAGACCGATTAGACTTGTTCGAGGTCTTCATCAAGAATCTATATTAAGCCCCATCCTGTTTAATACCTTGACATCTGGAATAACAAAAGACGTTGCTGGAGGATTCAGCATCAATCTATGCGACCTCAGCCTGCTTTAGGCTAACCACAAAACGTCCCTTTCTCCGAGGTAAGTAAAAAATATCCCTCTTGTTCTAAATATGTGTTCTTAAAAAAGTATTCGAAGAAAATCGGAACAGAAATCTCGACACTATTTTTTCTAAATCACAAAACATCCCTTTCTTCGAGGTTGGTAAACAATATCACAGTTCGTGGTAACGAACTGTAGTAACGAGCGACCTGGCTCAATAGTAACCAAAACTCTAAAAAAATGGAATTTTGATACCAATAGCTACATCAAAAGAATAGCATTTTGATGCTGATTATAAATATATAAGTTTCACCAAGTTTAGTCTTACCCATGAAAAGTTATGAGCCTGAAAAAATTTGCCTTATTTTAGAAAATAGGGAGGAACACCCCCTAAAGGTCACAGAATCTTAACGAAAATCACACCATCAGATTCAGCGTATCAGAGAACCCTGTTGTAGATGTTTCAAGCTCCTATCTACAAAAATATGGAATTTTGTATTTTTTGCCAGAAGGCAGATCACGGATGCGTGTTTATTTGTTTGTTTTTTGTTTTTTTGTGTTTTTTTTCCCAGGGGTGATCGTATCGACCCAGTGGTCCTAGAATGTTGCGAGAGGGCTCATTCTAACGGAAATGAAAAGTTCTAGTGCCCTTTTTAAGTGGCCAAAAAAACTGGAGGGCACCTAGGCCCCCTCCCACGCTAATTATTTTCCCAAAGTCAACGGATCAAAATTCTGAGATAGCCATTTTATTCAACGTAGTCGAAAAACCTTGTAACTATGTCTTTGTGGACGACTTACTCCCCCACAGTCCCCGTGGGAGGGACTACAAGTTACAAACTTTGACCAGTGCTTCAATATAGTAATGGTTATTGGGAAGTGTACAGACGTTTTCAGGGGGATTTTTGGGTTGGGGGAGGGGTTGAGAAGAGGAGGATATGTTGGGGGAACTTTCCATCGAGTAATTTGTCATGGGGGAAGAAAATTTCCATGGAGGGATCGCAGGATTTTCTAGTATTATTTAAAAGAAAACAATGAAAAAATAAATATGAAAAAGCTTTTTCAACTGGAAGCAAGGAGCAACATTAAAACTTAAAACGAACAGAAATTATTACGCATATGAAGGGCTCACCTCCTCCTAATACCTCGCTCTTTACGCTAAAGTATTTTTAGTAATTTCAACTATTTATTCTACGGCTTTTGTGATTCAGGGGTCATTCTTAATGAATTGGGACAAAATTTAAGCTTTAGTGTAAAGAGCGAGGTACTGACGAGGGGGTGAACCCCCTCATATATGTAATAAGAACATGAGAATACAAAAGTTCGTTACGTAAGCTAATTTATAAGTTACGTATATCTTTTACTAATAAAAACATTCGTAGAAAATTAGAAGTTCTAGTTGCCTTTTTAAGTAGCCAAAAAATCGGAGGGCAACTAGACTTCCTCCTCCACTCCTTTTTTCTCAAAATCATTCGATCAAAACTATGAGAAAGCCATTTAGCCAAAAAATAAATAAATATGCAAATTTCGTATTAATTATTCCTCTGCAGAGAGCCGAAATAAAAACATGCATTGATTCAAAAACGTTCAGAAATTAAATTTTAAAAAAACAAATTTTTTTTAACTGAAAGTAAGGAGCGACATTAAAACTTAAAACGAACAGAAATTATTTCGTATATGAAAGGCTGATTCCTCATCAACACCCCGCTGTTTACGCTAAAGTTTGACAGTTTCTCTTAATTCTACTTTTTAAAACAGTAAAAGACTTTAGCGTAAAGAGCGGGGCGTTGATGAGGAAGCTGTTGATCAAAAATATCCCTCTTAAAGACACTTAAATCCATAAAGGTCACATGTATTTTGAAATAAAAAGTGTCTTAAATCTTATCGTATTTTTATACCATGAGGCAATGGACTTAGGGGTTAGGGTTGTACACCAACTGTAATAATTGCTTTAAAACCCAGGACTTCGCGTAACCAAGGCCACTCTGGAGGCAAAAGCTTTAACAGAAAGCAATTCCCACTCCCCCTCTTAGCTCCAGTTACACAAACTTTATTGTAGAAAATATCTTATGGGTGCAACAACTTAAACAGACAGGGCACAATAACACATAGGCTACCCGTAAACATTCTAAATAAATGGGAATAGTAAAAATATAGCAATCTTGAGACTATATTTTTCTAAATCCAAGAACATCGCTTTCTCCGAGGCCAAAAAAATATCACTCAAAGGCCACACCCATTCTGAAATAACCATCATATTAAATCATATCGTGTTTTTAGACCATGTGACACTGGCCTTAGGGGTTAAGGTTACGCATCGATAGTATTATTACTTAAAAACCAAGGGCATTTATTTTCCACCGAAATATTTTTTAGTATCTACTCATTAATTAACATTATGATCTGCAAGGAAGTTCATGCGAAAAGTGTTCCACTTTCTTGAAATTTCCGATAACTTATGCATAATGTCCATGTCCTTGCAATAAATTTCATTTTACAAACTATTGCCAAACCCAAAGACAAAAGATTAGGTTAGAATTCTAAGTTGTGATTTTACAATTTTCCTAATAAAGTATTATATTTCCATTACATTTTGCTTTATTTCATTAGCTTTATCAAAAGTTTGAGCTATTTATTTGCACATTAGTTATTTATTAGTTAGGTATTAATTATATCAAATACCTAACTTAACCTAACCCAACCACCTCTATATATATAATATTTAATTAGTTTCACGAAAGAACCTAACTTCACTTATTGAATGTGTTCTGAATAATACAAAAGTACCGTTTATTTTTTATGTAGATGGTTTAAATCTGGATGTTCTGCCTGTGTTTTACGAAAAAAATTATAA
>NC_088878.1:33205299-33227996 GCF_032884065.1 Artemia franciscana | reverse complement strand
GTACTAATTGATGGAATTTTCCCATTCTAATACCATTTTCGGTCTACCCAGACTTGAATGAATAGGAAACAACTTTTTAATCCAGAAAATATAGCAGAAATTTTAATTCATGATTCTCCCTATTCCTCCTAAAAAAGAGTATTTCTGCACGGCCAATTTTTAATATGTTATTAAACAAATTTTTCTGAACATTTATGTGCAAAAAAAAAAAAATCTAGTGCTCAAATACTGGGTCAAACCCATATTTTTACAGGACTACTAGTGTTATGTTACATTTGAGGTACTTCAGAATACTTTTCGAGACCCAAATTTAGACCATGGACCAAATCACGGTCATTTATTTACGTAGACAAGCAATTTTGACATACCCATACTTCATACCCACGATTGTTACGTCTTTTTTAAATTTATCTACTTTAACACTAAATGTAGACACAGATGTCCATGAAGAAAAATCACGGAAGTCATCTAGGATAACCCCATATCATACTAACCGTATAACATCTCTGACATCCTCCGGTTCGCTTTCAGCCTTACACTCTTCACTTCTCGAGTTCCCAAAAACATCATCTTTAATGTCACAAATAAAAGTACTTAGCCTTTTCGATAATCTTTTCATTCTTCCATCCATATCACACTTTTTGCCATTTCTAAGCACAACACTGTTATCATTCACTTTGGCCTCCATCCTTTCACGTTCTGATTTCTTCTAAGAAAAGTGAGATGTATCTACTTAAGGCATTTTTGGTTGTCACCACCGTAACACACAGTTCCGGACAGAAAAGCTCATTACTTTCCAAGAATGTAAGAAAAATGTGCTCCAGCATAGTTCAAAGATTTAATTAGTGCTCGCGTAGCATGGATAGGTGTTCAATATGGATCAAGTCCATAAACTAGTAAAAGTTCCCCTGAGCCCATGACACACCCATATTCATAAAAAAAAACCACAGTTAGGTTTAAGCTAACCAAAGGCTGTCTTAGATGGCGAAAGGAAAATGTGCTCCAGCATAGTTCAAAGATTTAATTAGTACTCGCGTGACATGGATAAGTGTTCAATATGGATCAAGTCCATATTCTTGTAAAAGTTCCCCTGAGCGTATTACACACCAATATTCATAAAAATAACCACAGTCAGATTTAAGCTAACCAAAATCTGTATTAGCTGGCGTTAAAAACCTAAGATTTGTATTTAAACTATTTAAGATTGTGATTGTAAGATTGTAGATTGTAGATTAAACTATTTAAGATTGTTAAATATTAAGATAAACTATTTAAGATTTGAATTACTATTTAGCGCCAATATTCACAAATATTACTTCATTTTATTATTATAAATGCATCAACAATAATTATATAAGAGCAATAAACTATATGTAAGTAGTTTATTAGGTATAAATTTTGTTTACTTTATTCATGTCTTTTAGTTTTACTGCTGATGATGAACACTGTATATGTCTTCGAAATATCCAGTTAAATAATTTTTATATCTAATCACTGTCAATTAAAAGGTTTCATCCCTATTTTGAACTGTTTTACTTAACAATAATTAAAATTTATAATTATTTAAGATTTAAATTATTTAACTAGAAAAACCTTGAAATTTAAATTTAAGTTAAACCCAAAGCTTTCTTGGCTGGCATTAGAAAACTAAGTTTTATATTTAAGTTATTTGATATTTAAGATTTAATTCATGATTTAACTGGTAAGATTATAAAGCGTTGTTCAATCTTAAATTTTACTTCATAAACATTTTCATATTATTCATTAATTTACTAACTATAATTAAAATCGTTAATTATTTATAATTTAAATTATTTGAAAAAAAAATCTTAAGATTTAGATTTAAGTTAAAACCAAACCTGTCTCTAACTAGTGTTTAAAACTAAATCGAATTATGTCGATATTAATTGCAGCCTAATTATTTGACTTTGAAGCAAATATTTCAACTTTTTTTAGTATATACCTTTCCAACATCGAAACAGTCTCCAAAACGTTTATAGCGTCCTATAAGGCCCCCTATAACGTTTATAGCCCCCTATAAACGTTTATCCCCTTTCCAACATACGCACGTGCATGTTTGTAAGATATTCATTCTTAGTCATGACTAGCCCATGACTCAGGTATACTCAGGTAGGCATGCAGGGAAGGCGGGATCTTCGAGCTTCTCATCCACACATTTTTTTTTCCGCATATTCCCATATTTTTCCTATAATATGTCCCTTTTTTGGAAAATCTTGGTCAACTTGGAAAGTGAGGTGGCTCTCCTTGATAGAGCCCCCCCCCCTCCGTTCAGCAATAGAGTACAACTCTATTGAGAGTATGTCATGAACAGAATCATTATCCTACCCGTAAAATTGACTGCCAATACATCAACCGATATACTTAACTAAGAGGGTTAAGGACAAGACCAAATATGGGAAGTTTGACAGCGACATCGCATATTTCAACTTAAAACGCATTTTCTAGCTTTAGAACATTAGAGCAAATTTGTATTTGTTAGAGCAAATGATATCCCGAGAAAGACTGATTGATACTTTTATCAATTGATTGATTGACACTTGAGGCTGGTAACCTCACTTGCGGCATTGGAAGGCTGGCCAGGGGTCATCTCCCATAAGGTGTGGAATAAGATATCGTTACAATTTATTGCATGGAAGGGGTCTGGGGTCGGGCCATGAAGGGCCAGGGTTCAGCTGCCATATGTTTGGAAAAAAATAATGAAATAGTAATTCTCTTCCCTATAAATTTTAAGCAGTGTGCAAATACGGCGAAACCCGATCTGCTGAGGATTATGACTAAACGAGAACCTCGCCGAACAAGCTAACAGAAAATAAGAAAATATTACAGGATCAAAGTTCTTTCCGCACATTACATGTCACAAGTAACAAATATGGAGCCTTTAGACCGACTACTGACCCAGTAAAAACTGACGTTACTATTTCCGCTCCTGAAGTTATCTTCACTCGTTTAATAAAATTTCTAACTTGTGCCAAAATTACTTTGGAAAAGTTTCATTTGATAAGCTCCCAAAAGACATTCAAGAGAGATCATTGGACAAAACGAGAGGGGTATAAATTCATAAAAGGGGATAAGGAAGAAATCCTCCGATGAAGTTTCTGAAGATCAGCTCTTCTTGGATATTCCTTGGACAAACAAGTTACACTGCAACAGTCACGTGCATTGAGGTGGGGAGGGGGGAAGGGCTTTGAGTGAGTCTCTAATCTCTGATTTTGAAGAAATATTTAAATTCTTCCTGTAATTTCTTAAATTTTCCATATAAATTTCTTCCGTTTGATCCTATCTAATTTGGTTCTAGAATAAACGCTAGATTATCCACGGTCCTCTAGGAACATGGATTATTTTGAGAAGTTAGAAGATTACACATGCCTTATATTATGCACTATGAGGCCCTGACAAGTAAAGAAGCGACACTAGACTTCACGGCCCAAACTGGCCGTGCTGATCGCCCTTTCACGGCCCTTCCCTCCAGAAGTGCAATAAGGGTTGAGGGGTCAGCTATTATTTTCTTTAGCAAACCCTTACTGCTTACCTTCCCCCGATTTTTGCCGGTATTCATTTAGAGCTGGGTAAACTCTGACTGGGATTACATAGTCATGCTAGTGACCCCGTCCCAAAGCAAAAAGTTGATATTAGGAATTGAACACCAGCCCTGAAGCACAGAGAATTGTAAATTAAATCCCATAACATGTTTTTTTTTTTGACAAATTAGAGCAAATGGGAGAAAATAAGCATACCCCTCCCCTCCCACAAAACACAAAATTAGTAAGGATTTACTGCTAGCAATAAATGAAACTAATTTATTAGTTTCTTAATATTTATTATCTAATATTTATTACTAATATTTAATTAGTTATATTAATATTAATTAGTTATATTAATATTAATACTAATATTTATTAGTTTCTTATTTATTAATATTTAGTTTCTTAATATTTATTAGTTTCTATAATTTATTAATTTCTTAGTTTATTATAATTTATTTATCAGAAACTAATTAGAAAAGTAAAGCCTTGAGACACAACTGGGTTTATTCCAAAATATAAAATCTATTACTGAAGCTTCACTGCATGCATAATATGAAATGCTCGCAATACAGGATGGCTTCAGGTATCAAACAGTTCGTGGTAACGAACTGTAGTAAGGAGCGACGAGGCTCAATGGTAACCGAAACTCTAAAAAATGGAATTTTGATACCAATAGTTACATCAAAAGAATCACATTTTAATGCTGATTTTAAATATATAAGAGTAGTCTTACCCATCAAAAGTTACGAGCCTGAGAAAATTTGCCTCATTTTAAAAAATAGGGGGAAATACCCCCCTAAAAGTCATACGATCCTAACGAAAATCACACCATCCGATTCAGCGTATCAGAGAACCTTGTTGTAGAAGTTTCAAGCCCTTATCTACAAAAATGTGGAATTTCGCATTTTTTGCCAGAGGCAAATCACGGATGCGTGTTTATTTGTTTTTTTGTTTTTGCTTTTTTCCCAGGGGTGATCGTATCGACTCAGTGGTCCTAGAATATCGCAAGAGGGCTCATTCTAACGAAAATTAAAAGTTCTAGTACACTTTTTAAGTGACCAAAAAAATTGGAGGGCACCTAGGCCCCTCCCACGCTCATTTTTCCCCCAAAGTCACCGGATCAAAATTCTGAGATAGCCATTTTATTCACCATAGTCGAAAAACCTAATAACTATGTCTTTGGGGACGACTTACTCCCCCGCAGTGGGAGGGGCTGCAAGCTACAAACTTAGACCTGTGTTTACATAGAGTAATGGTAGCCGGGAAATGTACAGACGTTTTCAGGGGGATTTTTTTGGTTTATGGGGGAAGATTTGAGGGGGGGGTTACGTGGAAGGATCTTTCCATGGGGGAAGAGACTTTCAATGGAGGGAAGATTTTCTAGCATTATTTTAAAAAAAACAATGAAAAAATAAATATGAAAAGTTTTTTCTACTGAAACTGAGAAACAGCATTAAAACTTAAAACGAACAGAAATTATTACGCATATGAGGGGTTTACCTCCTCGTTATACCTCGCTCTTTACGCTAAAGTATTTTTAGTAATTTCAACTATTTATTTTACGGCCTTTGCGATTCAAGGGTCATTCTTAACGAATTGGGACAAAATTTAAGCTTTAATGTAACGAGCGAGGTATCGACGAGGGGTGAGTCCCCTCATATACGCAATAAAAACATACGAATATAGAAGTTCGCTACGTAATTTAATTCATAAGTTACGTATATTTTTTACTTATGAAAACGTTCGTAAAAATTATAAGTTATAGTTGCCTTTTTAAGTAATCAAAAAATTGGAGGGCAACTAGGCTTCCTCCCTTGCTCCTTTTTCTTAAAATCTTCCGATTAAAACTATGAAAAAGCCATTTAGCCCAAAAAAATTAATATGCAAATTTCGTTTTAATTATTTATGTGCGGAGAGCCAAGATCAAAACCTGCATTAATTCAAAAACATCCAGAAATTAAACAAAAAAAACAAGTTTTTTAAAGGAAAGTAAGGAGCGACATTAAAACTTAAAACGAACAGAAATTACTCCGTAGGCCTATATGAAAGGGGCTTTTCCTCCTCAACGCCAAGCTCTTTACGCTAAAGTTTTTTACTGTTTTAAAATGTAGAGTTAAGAGAAAGAGTCAAACTTTAGCGTAAAGAGCGGGGCGTTGAGGATTAAAAGGCACTTTCATATACGGAGTAATTTCTGTTCGTTTTAAGTTTTAATGTCGCTCCTTTTATCATTTAAAAAACTTGTTTTTTTTTGTTTTTTTTAATTTGCTATATAACGTCAATCTGTTAGAGCAGATAGTTACCCATGGAACTTGGTATATAGGTAGAATTCTAGGATTCAAGCGGTTAGATTTAAGTCATAGATTCAACAAGGTAAATTGAATTTACCCACTCTACCAGGCCAATATGTATTATTTTTTCTGCAGGTTGAAAATGTCAGATACGGCCTTTAGGCGTAACAGCGATGATATACATAAAATAATGAGCTTGGTGAATCCAAATATGTAAAACTAATTAGGGTTAAAGTTAGCCGTCAAAAGTGATTAGCAGACGAAGAGTCTAATAATTTCAGATAAGGAAGAAAACACACCCAAAAAAGAGGCTATACTGAAGAAAATTACACCATAAAACTGAGCATAATACATTACACCATACACACCATATTATTACACCATATATTACACCATTAAACTGACCATATTATTATTACACCATATTATTACACCATTATTATTACACCAATTACACCATAAAACTGAGAACCTAGGAGCATAGATTCGAAACATTTTCCAGCTGAAACTTTGCAAACAATTTGTTAGGTTGAATAGAAAAGCAGACTGGAGTCGCACCATTAAAAGGGTTCCTTTTTCTCTATATTCTAGTGATTTTTTAACAGTTTTTCAATGCAAAAAAAAAATAATATAAAAACTCCCAAGTCAATGCCAGAACTTGTCGTGGCTCAAGACATGGACGGTATGTTGTTGCTGAATTAGGGACTAGATAATGAAAGTTGTAGCATTCAAGCACTCCCGAACCCTTCTTCTCTGCTAAGATTTTGGTGCATGGCGTCCTTGCAAGAGGTCAATTTCTCCGTATGCATAAACATTTCAGCAAATTTTTTAAACAATCAATTGAGAAATGGTGCGTATTCAGTGTAACAGCCCGAAGAGAAATTCCTCAATAAGTCAGGAATCATGTGTGTTAAACAGGGAACAGAATGCAAAGCACAACTTCTGATTATGCGACTGCACAAACTTTCGAATTTTTCAGGATATAGACTACTTAGGACCAAGGCCATATCCAGGCGGTTAGGGTGTTTAAACCCCTCCCCCTAGAAAAACAAATGCTTCTTTGACTAGTAAAAACGCAATAAAAATGAGTAATAAACAGCTTTTTGATGCTTTTTTAAAGTTTTGTAACCCCTCCCTCCCGGAAAAAATCCTTTTGCAAGCTCCACCTCCTCCCGAAAAAAAATCTTGGATACGATCCTGCTCGGGATATTTTCACAGGATATTTTCAGGGGGTGTTGAAACAATAAGAAAATTCCGGAGACCAAATTATAAGAAAATATGATTTATCCGATAATTTGAATAAAAGTGCCCATAAATTCAAGAAATTTAAAATCTCGGGGAGGGGATACCCAGAGGCTATTTTAGGGGAAGACAGAGGGGGCACTTGCCCGGGAGCAGAAATTTTAGGGGCGCAAAATTTCAAATAGTCTAAAGAATCGAACGGTTATAATCATTTTGTAATTATTGAAGTTTTACTTTTACTTAAATAAAGTAGAGGGTGCAGTTGGCAGCAAGTAAACTCAAATTTAATCTGAAATTTTTCATTTTTCCAATGTCTTCATAACCATTTCTTGAAAATAAAAGTAAGTAGCAATAAAAGTAAAATATTGCGATGATTTAGATCCGATTCAGTTGTTCCGCGAACTCTAAGATATGATAAAAAGATAATCCAACACCGACAGATTTCCTTAAAGAAACCTATACATGTGTCAGAATTAATTGTGCAATATGGAGATGAAGGGGTCATCGCAAACATAAAGAGTTGCCTGTCAAATTATAATTATTGTTATTATGCATATTATACACATTATATATTATATTATAATTGGTACTTGAGTATTATTCAGAAAACACTCAATAAGTGAAGTTAGATTCTTTCGTGAAACAAACTACGATGCAGGTACATTTTAATTAAATATTTAATATTTAGATGTGGTTAGGTTAGGTAAAGTTAGGTATTTGATATAATGCACCCCACCCCCCAACGTGCAAATATATTGCCCAAACTTTTGAGAAAGATAATGAAATAAAACAAAATAGGATGAAAATACGATATTTTATTAGGAAAATTGTAAAATTAAAACATAGAATTCTAACATAACCTTCTGTCTTTGAGTTTTGTCTTTGTGGCTATGAAACCGGATTTTCTCATAAAATGTACCTGCATCGTAGTTTGTTTCACGAAAAAACCTAACTTCGCTTATTGAGTGTGTTCTAAATAATACACAAGTACCTTATAAATATTATACACATTATAATATCATATTATTAGCGACTGCAGTGTCCGTCACTCGTAACGAACGGTCGTTTACTATAGATACTCCAGAGCCAAGGATGACGCATAGGGCGTCTACGAAACCTCATCAGATATCACGGAGCCGAGCTGCAGCCCTAAGACACAAAACATTATCTGGAAGAAACACGTATCCCCATTTTCTGTGCGCAGACCATTCACTATCTTCGTAGAGTGTGATTATCATTTTAACTAGTTTACCAAGTACTCCGTAATAATTCAGTCTTCTATAGAATCGTTTAATCAACAGAATCAAATGCCTTTTAAAAATCAATAAAGAGTACATATATTCTTTTTTCTCTCATTCCCTTGACTCTTCAACCATTAGTCTAAGAGTGAAAACAAGATAAGAGCAAGACCTACCAGGTCGAAAGTCGTGTTGCTCTTTCCTAAGGAGACTCTAGGGATGTTCTAGGCCAGAGCCCCCCTGGGGATGCCTCCAGTCCTCCCCTGTGCTCGCTCCTGAATAAGATATAATGTCTGATATACCAGTATATTATAAGCTACAATGATGACAGTGGTCAAATATGGCTTTGAAGCATGGGCGCACCGAAAAGCGGATGAAGATTTGCTAGATGTTTTCCAGAGAAATTGCCTACGAATTGTTCCTGGTACCCGGCTGACTGACCGTATTTCAAACAGTGGGCTGTACGAAAAGCGTGGTTCAATCCCGCTTTCTAGGGCTATAATGAGAGAAAGGTTTAGATGGCTAGTGCAAGTTCTGCGGATGAAGGATGACAGATTGCCAAAGATTGTCCTTTTCGGCCAACCGTCTAGGGGTAAACAGAAAGCAGATCGTCCGCGGCTGGGGTGGGAGGATGTAATAAAGAAAGATTTAAAGGAAATGGGAACTTCCTGGGGGGTGCAATGAGGTGGGCTTGGATTAGATTGGGATGGAGGAGGAGCGTGCGTAGCTGGGTCGGTCTCAGATGGCTTAGTGCTGCGGTGAGTTGTTAGTAGTAATGGTAGTAGTATATACGTGAGTTTTGGATTTATATTAAAATTATGCGTCCATATTAGACTATGCATTCTCCATATAAGACTTTGTTCCAAAGTAATCCGTTAAGAATAGAATTTGTAAAAGGCTGAAATACTCTTCCGTAGCGTTTCGAGAAAGCTTGGAAGGGGACTGGAAAAAATGGCACTGGAGAAGTTTCTTACGTGAAGATTTGACGAGACTTTGTCTTGTTAAAAATCTTTAAGAGCCCCTGGAGGAACTCTTGAGGGGATACACGTCCTCGGAAAGACACTAGAGGGGAAAAAAATAATCTGAGCTCTTGTGATGTTTAATGATTTTTGGATAGTGTTTTCACTTACAGAAATTCATTATTCAAGAGAAGAGGTTAAATCCTAGTTCTTCGAAACACAACAACAATACTAGCATCAAACGAAAATGATGACATGTAATTTACGCATATATCATTTGTCTATATATATACATTTTTTTTTTAAACAGCTCCATATTCTTTTTTTTTTAATTAGCAACCTTGGATTTTCTGGAATAAAAAAAGGGAAAATTGGTTTAGAGCCTTTTTTAGGGGGGGGGGGGGAATCATGTGAGAGACGTCATATTTATATACATTTTAAGAACATAAATCACGTCATTTTCCCACCAGGAGTGGTCGTATCGTTTTTAGTTTCTTTGACGGTTGTTAAGTTACACAAGATGAAAAATTACTCTGAAGAGCTAAAGAAAAAGGCAGGAACAAGAAACAGCAACAAATAACATAAACGAAAATGCAGCACAACGAAATTTGCGGTTAGTTGCATGAAAATTTGACTTAAAACTAAAGAATAATACGATAATTATGCTATTACAGAATTTAGATATTTCAGAAAATTCCAGTTCAATGAGGAACATGTTCTTTTAGCGTTTGCAGGTTGTAGCATTAACAGGAAGAAGGAATTGAACTCGAGCCAGAATTCTCAATTCAACTGGAATTGCTGATTTGCCACCCTATGGCTTGAAACTAAACAATAAAACGCATGATTATACCGAAGCGTATATCAGGTTAAGATATTTCAAAGGATAAATGCACTGGAACATTCCTGGTTGTTACTGAATCATATAAAAACGAAAATTAAAGGAAAAATCTAATGATTGGGAAAAGCCGGGAAAAAAATTTTCGGACAAAAAACGTCATGCGAAATTACACATAATTTTGAATGAATCCAAGCAGTTAAAACAAAAGGTATGGGAAAATGTCTGAGGTAATGACGCCCGAAAATGAAGCCCAAACGAGATCTACGCCTAGAAGACATGAGACAACAAGGATCACAACCAATGATATAATGGACAACGAAATTGGTGGTTGCCAGAATTTCTTATTTCAATTGAAGTTGTTGATTTGGCACCTCATAACTTAAAATTAAAGAAAAACCTAATGATTAGGCCTAGTTATACACAAATATATACAAGCCTTCCGCGTACCGAGTGCTGGGACTCAAACACAAAAATACTTTCAGTAGTCCCGAGGGAAAAAAATTACGAATAAGCTTCGTCAAAACTAGATGTGTTGCTAATAATGTGTTGCTAGATGTGTTGTAGAGGGTGAGCTAAAAGTTCAAGATGCGTTTACTTCCTATTTTGCTAATATCGGCAAAACTACAGCCTCTTCTGTAAGTCCTTCTTCTTCTCTACCTGATTTTAGGTCTTATCTAGGACCACCTTGTCCTAAATCAATAGCGTTGGAACCTGTCTCTGAAGCTGAAATAGCCAGAATTGTCAAATGTTTGAGGGGTTCTTCATCCTCTGGCCCAGACCGTATTCCGACTAAGGATGTCAAGTTCATTCTTCCTGTCATTGTGTGTGCCCTCACGAGACTTGTCAATCTTTCTTTTGAAAATGGTGTCTTCCCAAGTGCTATAAAGTGTGCTCGTGTTATCATCCTTTTTAAAGGTGGATCAAGGAATGGTCGTGCAAATTATCGTCCCATATTTCTTTTACCAGTGTTTAGTAAAATTTTTGAAAAGGCTATGCTTTCTCGACTCTTATGCTTTCTCGACTAATTTTAAACACTTTTTTCATGATTTTCAGTTTGGTTTTAGGGCGAAACATTCAACTGAGCATGCATGTGCAACTCTCTTGAATTATTTAAATTCAGCTCTTGACTCTGGTTTGATACCTGCTGCTCTTTTTCTTGATGTTCGAAAAGCGTTTGACTCATTAACACACAAGATTCTTCTTTGGAAAATGTCCCATATTGGTATAAGAGGGAATGCTTATTCATGGTTTCTATCATATTTATCTGGTCGAGTCATCTCGGTTCATCCGGACTTTTCTAATCGTTCTGGAATAGAGTTTGGCGTTCCACAAGGATCTGTAATTGGGCCGATACTCTTTTTAATCTACGTCAATGACCTTATTAATGCGGTTAAAAATTTAAAACCTACCATTTGTTGTCGTCTTTGTCAACCAGTATCCGTCACTAGCTGTGACAAGAGTCTGTCCTTACCGGATACACTTATTGCTTTTGCTGATGACAGTACTCTTGGCACAACTGGTAGAACTGAGTCTGATCTTCGTTCAAAGATGATAGTCCTTTTTGAAAGAGTTATCCAGTGGTTTGATGTAAATTATCTTGCCTTAAATGTCGAAAACTCATGTTTTCTCATTTTCTCAAGAGTCTCAAAGGATTGCCCTGATTTAAATGAAATAAATGTATCAAGAGGTTCTCTAAGTATCTAAGTACATCTAAGGATCGTTACGTTCGATTCATAG
Organism: Artemia franciscana; assembly: GCF_032884065.1. Taxonomy (NCBI): domain Eukaryota; kingdom Metazoa; phylum Arthropoda; class Branchiopoda; order Anostraca; family Artemiidae; genus Artemia; species Artemia franciscana. Next base: position 33,216,149 of record NC_088878.1, on the reverse strand, counting down.
GCATCTTGCTTGACGAAAATCTTTCGTTCAAGCATCATATTGACCTGATTAAAATGAAAGTCTCCAGGAGTCTCGGAATCCTTAGAAAGCTCAAGTATATATTTCCAGGATCGATTCTTCGACTCTTGTTCTGCAGCCTAGTTCAGTCTTATGTTTCATATTGTTCTGTTATTTGGATGTCAACTTTTCCCTCGTCTCTGAAGCCACTTTCAAAACTTTATGATAAAGCAAGGACTCTTATTCAGGAAACAAACCGATTTTCAATTAAACTCTTGCTTGATTTGAAATCTCTCTATTTTCTTTCTTGTTCTTTTTTCGTTTTTTTACAGTTGCACGGCCATCTTCCTGCTGTCCTATGTAATAATATATCTTTTGTTTCTGATCAATCGACTTATCGTCTCCACACTTCCAACAATTTACTGGTTCTTCACACACCGTCAGTGAGGTCTGACTTCAACCCTCTGACAGCTTGCAACAGGATCTGGAACACGCTGCCACTCGTTTGGTATGTTCAAAAATTATGTTAGAGATTTTCTAGCTAGTAAAAAATTTCGTTTGTTTGTTGTTTTTTTTTGTCTCTTTATTTTTTATTCCGGTTTCCCTTGGAGTTGATATCTCTGGATTGAGTTGGATATTTAATTGAGCTGGCGAAATCCTGCGCTACCCCCTGCCTAGCTTGTCATTTTTTGGAGATTACTGAGGTGGGCGACTCAATTTTGTTTTTTGGTTTTTGTTTATATTTTTTTTTTTTTTTTTGTATTTTTTTCTCCCCTGTTCTTTCCCGGCCATGGAGCCTTATGGGGGAGATTGTCTTGAAGCAATTTTTTGTTTATGGATTTTAATGTTAAATAAAGAACTCAGAACTCAGAATAGACTAATAAGTATTTCACCAAGTTTTCATCCTGCTATCAAAACAAAGATACCGGCAAACCTTTTTACTTTCACTTTTACTTAGTCTTTTCTTTACACTTAACATTTTCGGTGGTGTGAACCCCTAGCCCCTTATAAAACAACAGGAACATAGTGCATAACTTTTATGTAAATTCATGACCCTGATTGGCAACAGCTACCTAATATAACAGGCCAGGACGCACGAAAAGAGAGGGCTCGGAACATGGAAGCTACCCAAGATACTATGTTTTCTCGATTCTCTGGGCGGGTATTGTTCAATCAGTGCTGTCACTTACTTGAAGTACTTTTACTTGAAGTACTACTTAAGTAAAAACTCTAGGGTGTACTTATTACTTGATACTTAAGTAAGATTACGAAATACTTATTACTTAAGATACTTTTAATGTACTTGTTTTTCAAATACTTTACCTTTGACACGAAAATTGTGTGTGCGTGCGCTTTGGCAATGAACAAGAAACCTCACCTTTAGATTTAGAGCAAACTCAGATACAGCTTTTGTGTGTGTGTGTGCTTTGGCAATGTACAAGAAAACATCACCCTTTAGATTTAGAGTAAACTCAGATATAGCTCCATGCCCTATTTTTGGATATGAAATAAGTTATTTGTTTTTGACGAAAGAAAAAAATATAGTAGGATTAACACTTGGTTTAATTTTTGTTTAAAAGTTATATAACAAAGAAAACTGAAATTATTTCACAGTTCACTGGTCGACAGTGAGCTAAAATCCCTTGTTTTGTGCTAAATGTTGCATACTGTACTCCATTTGGGCTTATATTTCTGACATTAATGTTCAAGTTTTGTCATCTCGTCAACTGAAACAGATTTCTACCATTTCATCATCTTCAGGACCATATTATTGGACCATTTCAGACCATAACTACTGAAGCTATGAATATTTGCCCATCTAAATGTTGTCTGCAATAAACAAGTCTAGGCAATTCTAGCTGGATCCAATGCAGCGGTATTTTTGTCAATTTCGTTCCAGCAGCTTCAGGTATTCAGACGAATCTGACTTCAGATTTGTCACTCCATTTATAAGTTATAGGCCCTACTAAATTAAAGGAAAACTCAACTTTCTTAAGACTTGACACCCTCTCCCCCTCGCCCTATTTGAGATAGGGTTTGTGATACCAGAACTTGATATGAGCCCTGATCTTAGGCATCTTTGGTCTAGTTTTCATTCGGATCCGTTACTCCATTTGCAAGTTAAACTAAATTAAACAGAAAACTTAAATTTTTCAGGAATTAAAACCCACTCCCCCTTGTTAAATTTGAGCTAGGGTCTTTATCTCAAAACTTGATATGTGTCATGGTCTTAGGGCTTTTTGGTTCAATTTTCATTCAGATCAATTACTCCAGTCGCAAGTTACTCTGAATTAAACGAAAAACTGTTTTTAGCAGGTAAAGCCCTCTCCTCCCTGTTTTATTTTAGCTAGGGTCTTCATCTTTCAACTTGATGTGTCTCATGATCCTTGGCACCAAATCAGGCCATCAAAATTTTCATCCAAATCCAACCAGCGGTTCTCCCCCTATACGTGATTACACAGACGGACTGACACACAGACAGACAGACAGACAGATTTTGCAACGTCTTAGGTAGCCATGTTGGCTCATTGGATCCAAAAAAAGGAAAACAATAGCATATCATCATCCAGGCATCATTACCTATTTGGATAGTGGAAAATATCCATCAAGATAGGTTTTTGAGATCTGTCTGTCTGTCCGCCCGTCTGTGCAATCGAGTATAGCGGGAGAACCACCAGTCAGATTTGTATTAAAATTGAACTATTTGGATTAAAACTGAGCTTAATTACGGCGATGGGGCTTTAAGTGTTAAAAAAAATCGAGTTTTTCATTTAATTCACTGTAACTTGCAAATGGAGAGATGAATTTCGATGAAAATTGAATAAAGATGCCTAAGAGTATGATATGCATTGAGTTCTGGGATGGAGACCCAAGCCTAATTAGGGCGAGGGGTAGGGGGCTTTAAGTGCTTAAAAAGTTAAGTTTTTTGTTTGACTCAGTTTAACTTGCGAATGAAGTAATGGATCTCAATGAAAGTCAAGCCAAAGATGCCAAAACCATAAGTCACATATTGTTTGAAGATGAAGACCCTAGATTAATTAGGGGGAGGGGGCTTTAAGTGCTAAAAAAGTTGTATTTTTCATTTAATTCAATGTAACTTGCGAGAGATTGATGGATCTCAGTGAAGATTGAACCAAAGATGCCTAAGACCGTGACAGGCATTAAGTTTTCAGATGAAAACCCAAGCTCAAATAGAAGGAGGGGGAGTGGGTTTTAAGTGCTGAAAAAAGTCAAGCTTTTAGTTTAATTTAGTATAACTTGCGAATGGAGCAACGGATCCAAATGAAAGCTAGACCTAAGATGACTAGGATCAGGGCTCATATCGAGCTCTGATATCACAAGCCCTATCTAAAATAGGGCGAGGGGGAGGAGTTTCAAGTATTAAGAAAGTCGATTTTTCCTTCAGTTTAGTAGGGCCTATAACTACTTCCACCCATGGTTTGCCCAAAGCCTGGAAATAATCCTTTTCCAAAATAAGTCATACTGAAGCCAACCTTCAACCAAATATTCCATCCCCAGAGAAAAATTACTTTGTTTGGCACTTGGTATTTACCAAGTGACATACAGAGATCGCAAATTCTGTCGGTCTGTCGGTCTGTCAGTCCCGGTCTCGCTGGTTTAGGCTCTTCCAGATAAGCTAGGACGATGAAATTTTGCAGGCGCATCAGGGACCAGACGAGATTAAATTTGAAATAGTTATTTCCCCGATTCGACCATTTGGGGGGGACAGGAGGACGGTTAATTTGCAAAAATTAGATCGAATCTTAATTGAATTTGATATTTAGAAGGATATCATGTCTCAGAGCTCTTATTTTAAATTCCGACCGGATCAGGTGACATTGGAGGGGGAAACCTAAAATCTTAGAAAATGCTTAGAGTGGAGGGATTGGGATCAAACTTAGTGGGAAAAATAAGCACAAGTCCTAGATACGTGATTGACATAAACAGAACGAATTCACTCTCCTTTGGGGAGTTGGGGGGAGGGTTAATTCTGAAAAATTAGAAAAATGAGGTATATCTAGTAGGACCTCGTAACTCAGATCTCATGTTTTAAATCCCGACCAGATCCAGTGTCATTGGGGGTATTTGGGGGGGGGATCGGAAATCTTGAAAAACGCTTAGAGTGGAGTGATCAGGATGAAACTTGGTGGGAAGAATAAGCACAAGTCGTAGATACGTGGTTGACATAACCAAAATGGATTTGCTCTCTTTGGGGGAGTTGGAGGGGGTGTTAATTCGGAAAAATTACAAAAATTGAGATATTTTTAACTTAAGAGCGGGTGACCGTTCGTTAGGTATTTTTGAATTTGATATTAAGAAGGAACTCATGTCTCAGATCTCTTATTTTAAACCCCAGTCAGTTTTGGTGACATTGGGGGATAGTTGGAGGGTGAACCCGGAAATATTGGAAAACGCTTAGAGTGGAGAGATCGGGGTGAAACTTGGTGGATAGAATAAGCAAATGTCGTAGATACGTGATTGACGAAACCGGGCTGGATCCACTCTCTTTGGGGTAGTTAGGGGAGTCCATTGCTTTGGCGAGTTTAGTACTTCTGGACGTGCTAGGACAATGAAAATTGGTACGCGTGTCAGGGATCTGCACAAATTGACTTGATAAAGTTGATTTCCCCGATTCAACCACCTGAAGGGAGAGGAAAAATTAGAAAAATGAGGTATTTTTAATTTGCGAGTGGGTGATCTGATCATAATGAATTTTTATATTTAAAAGAACCTTGTGTCTCAGAGCTCTTATTTTAAATGCCAACCGGCATTAAGCCTCTGATTTTTCTTTTAAATTAATCTATTGATTCTGATAATTTTGCTAGAGCTCATGCTATATGAGCTCTTGGCTCTTCCGACCTCGTCACAATTGCCATATGAGCTCTTGGCTCTTGTTTTATTCTTTTTTTCTCAAAAGATTTTCGACTTAGTCTCAAGGTTTTTGCCACTTCATGGTGTGAAAACTGCTGCTAGAAATAGATAGGTTGCAACTTCTGCCGAATTGTCTTTTAGTATATTTAAATGTGTGTTTGCATCGTGCCTTCGTACCCTTAAAAGTTCTGTTGCTTATGGTAATATTGGTTTGTCTTCTGTTGCATAGGCAGACGACGTTCTTCTTGTTGCCCGGACTCGCCGTGGATTGCTTTCCAATTTTACTATATTAACCAATGAACTATCTAAGATTGGATTGTCAGTTAATGCGTCTAAATGCGAGTTTATTTGTTTTAATAGCCCTTATGCGGTCGCTCCATCCGTTGCTGGGACTACAATTCTGCCATGTTCTTCTTTAGTTAGTTGGCTTGGTCTGTGTTTCGGTCCAACACTTTCCACTACCTTTTCATCCCTAGTGAATCAAGCCGTGAAAAACCTGCGCGTCATTTACGGAAAAATATCCCCAAACAAAAGCCGTTACAACCGCAACGGTTTGTGCATGATTTATAACGCTTATTGCGCCCCTGTACTTTTGTTTTTATCAGGCATGGTTCATCTGTTTCGTAAGAAAAATCGCCATACTCTACGTGCAGCTTATTTAGGATATTGCAAAATCCTCATCCGACTTCCAAGATGGCACCAAAACAGACAAATAATTGCTCGATTTGGTTTAATAGATATGGCTTCTTGGATTCGGTCTTCCAGTGATGATTTATGTAAAAAGACTATCTACTCTATTCACGTTTACGACCATCTGCAGCCTTTTTTCCATATTGATACTGGTTAATTAGTCCATGTTGTCTTTTGTTAATTTGAATTTTTTTCTTGCTGTTTATCGTTTTTGTTTTTGTTTATTTATAATACTCGGTACTTTGTTTTTTTTTATACTTTTACGGATAATAAAGTTCATTCATTCATTCTGCATTTTGACCAGCTGTATGGAATGCGTCTTAATCAGCGGGCTTGCTGCAGGCCCGTGATTTTATAATAAAAGTTTGTTTGTTTCAGCACACTGAGAGCCAGTGACCTTCAGCTAGCTACCAAAAGTGTGGATTTTTGCTGCTCCTTTGTATTGAGCTTTGATTTCTCTTATTAAGAAAAACCTGAAACTGACTCACTTGGCTCCTTACTTTTAAATTTTGAGTTTTTTTTGTTTCTAAGGTTTTTAGTTATTGAATTAGAGAATGACCTACTTTATTACCTTTCATCCGTTTTAAAGCCAATGTAAAGCTTATTTTTCTATTTTCAATATTTTTTCCACCATTCCGACATGTTTCAGAATAACCCTGTATTTTTTCAAACGTGCCAGATTTGACTGAACACTAATCGCCAGAAGTTCAACTCTATGTGCACTGTATTAATCCTGTCATGTGATCTGTCTGATCCAATCAGAAGGTTTTTGACTGCACTTAATTGTTTTGATAGTCTTTTTCTTTCAAGCCGTTGTGTTGAAAATTGGTTGAAATTATTTTTTGGACTTCGTTGTGTGTCTACCAGCCAAACAAGGGAAAAAGAAATATTTTCAATATTTTTGTTATCATTTCCATATGTTTCAGAATAACCTTGTATTCTTTCAAACGTGCCAGATTTAACTGAGCACTAATTACCAGAAGTTCAACTCTATGTACGCTGTGTTGATCCTGTCATGTGATCTGTCTGATCCAATCAGGAGTTTTTTGACTGCACTTAATTGTTTTGAAAGTCTTTTGCTTTCAAGCCGTTGTGTTGGAAATTGGTTCAGATTATTTTTGGACTTCGTTGGGTGTGTACGAGCCAAACAATGGAAAAATATACTTTCAATATTTTTTCCATCATTCCCGCATGTTTCAGAATAACCCTGTATTTTTTCAAACGTGCCAGATTTGATTGAACACTAATGGCCAGAAGTTCAACTCTACATGCACTGTGTTAATCCTGTCATGTGATAAGTCTGATCCAATCAAGAGTTTTTTGACTGCACTTAAGTGTTTTTATAGTCTTTTCCTTTCATGCCGATGTGTTGAAAATTGGTTAAGATTATTTTCTTGGACTTCATTGGGTGTGTACCAGCCGAATAAGGAAAACGGTTAAAAACGATAAAACGGAAATTCTGGATCTTGATTAAGATTTCCAAGACAGGAATGACAGGGGACATTTTATAGGCAAGGGAAGGGGCTAAGATGCCTTCAGAATGGCTTTAAAAAAAGGTAGTATGGGCTTGATATCAGAAATATATAATATATATATATATATATATATATATATATATATATATATATATATATATATATATATATATATATATATATATATATATATATATATATATATATATATATATATATATATATATATATATATATATATATATATATATAAATATATATATATATAAATATATATATATATATAAATATATATATATATAAATATATATATATATATATATATATATATATATAAATATATATATATATATATCTATATATATAAAAATAAGTTGTCTGTGGATGGATGGATGGATGGATGTGTGGATGGATGTGTCAGGTGACGTCACCTGAAAAAACTGGATTAGGTGACGTCAAAACTGAAAAAACTAAAAAAAGGCAAAAACTACAAAAAAAACTAAAAACTAATAAAAAAAAATAAAAAAGCTAAAAAACTAAAAAAACTATAAAGGTAAAAACCAATAAAAAACTAAAAAAAAAACTGAAAAAACTAAAAAAAGGCAAAAACTACAAAAAAAAACTAAAAACTAATAAAAAAAGTAAAAAAGCTAAAAAACTAAAAAAACTAAAAAAACTAAAAAAAGGTAAAAAACTAAAAAAAATAAAAAATAAAAAAAAACTAAAAAAAAGGAAAAAACTGAAAAATAAGCTAAAATAAAGGTAAAAACCAATAAAAAACTAAAAAAAAAAAGGAAAAAACTAATAAATGACGACACTCAAAGAGAAAGCGACCAGGACAAAAAACTAAAAAAAAAGGCAAAAACTACAAAAAAACTAAAAACTAATAAAAAAAATAAAAAAGCTAAAAAACTAAAAAAACTAAAAAAAGGTAAAAAACTAAAAAAACTAAAAACTAAAAAAAAACTAAAAAAGGTAAAAACTAAAAGAACTAAAAAAGAAAAAAATAAATGACGACACTCAAAGAGAAAGCGACCAGGACAAAAGGAATGTTCGATTAGCAATCAACAAAGCACCGGGACACAGGGAGTATAAATGACGACCAGGACACAAGTAAAAAAAAAAATTAACAAAACTAAAAAGAAGGTAAAAACTACAAAAAAACTAAAAAGAAAAAAAAACTAAAAACTAATAAAAAAACTAAAAATCTAAAAATCTAAATAAACTAAAAAAGAAAAAAAAAGGAAAAAAATAAAGGAGAAAAACAAAACTAAAAAACGAATGTATATACAGACCGGTACACCGGGATACAAATGACGACCGGGACACAGGGAATATAAATAACGACCGGGACACAGGGACACAACTACAACGGGGACACCGGGGGAAACAGGGGGATATAAATGACGACCGGGACAAAAAAACTAAAAAGAAATAAAAACTAAAAACTAATAAAAAAAACTAAAAATCTAAAAATCTAAATAAGCTAAAAAAGAAAAAAAAAGGAAAAAAATAAAGGAGAAAAACAAAACTAAAAAACGAATGTATATACAGACCGGGACACCGGGATACAAATGATGACCGGGACCCGGGACACAGGGAATATAAATGACGACCGGGACACAGGGACACAACTACAACGGGGACACCGGGGGAAACAGGGGGATAACCTGACAATCTATTTATATGCAAAGACAATGGGACAGCAAAGAATGTTGTATATTCGCAAGTTTTACGTAGTTAAAACCATATATATATATATATATCTATATTCACAGGTGGGACATAGGGACACAACTACAATGGCGCGTAACTATTATGGCGCGTAACGACTTACGCGCGCGGGGGGGCTTGGGGGGGGCGCGAAGCGCCCCCACCAACTAGGTGTTGGGGTGGCGCGAAGCGCCACCCCAACAGCTAGTATATATATATATATATATATATATATATATATATAAATATATATAAATATATATATATATATATATATATATATATATATATATATATATATATATACTAGCTGTTGGAGTGGCGCTTCGCGGCACCCCAACACCTAGTTGGTGGGGCGCTTCGCGCCCCCCAAGCCCCCTCCCGCGCGCGTAAGTCTTTACACGCCATATTAGTTACGCGCCACTTGTAGTTGTGTCCCTGTGTCCCACCTGTGAATATATATATATATATATATATATATATATATATATATATATATATATATATATATATATATATATATATATATATATATATATATATATATATATATATATATATATATATATATATATATATATATACATGTTTTTAACTACGTAAAACATGCGAATATACAACATTCTTCGCTGTCCCATTGTCTGTGCATATAAATAGATTGTCAGGTTTACTAACTCTTGAACATGCAACATATAATTGTCCATGGGAAAAACAATCCGTATTCAGATATATGCCTCGTAATTCTAATGATGTGTCCCTGTGTCCCGGTCGTCATTTATATTCCATGTGTCCCGGTCGTCATTTGTGTCCAGGTGTCCCGGTCTGTAATTTCTATTCGAACAATCCCTGTGTCCCAATCGTCATTTATATATCCCGCCTGTGCCCCCGGCGTCCCCGTTGTAGTTGTGTCCCTGTGTCCCGGTCGTGATTTGTGTCCGGGTGTCCCAGTCTGTAATTACTCTTTGTGGTTCCCGGTCGCCATTTATATTCCCTGTGTCCCGGTCGTCATTTGTGTCCCGGTATGTAATTTCATCAGTTGACAAACATGACGTCAGTCGACAAACAACTGCATGACGTATACAGCTCAATCCTTATAATGACGTCAGTCGACAAACATGACGTCACTTGACACGCACACACACAGACAACTCATTTATATATATATATATATATGTATATATATATATATATATATATATATATATATATATATATATATATATATATATATATATATATATATATGTATATATATATATATATATATATATATATATATATATATATATATATATATATATATATATATATATTTATATATACATAGAATAAATACTTGAAGTAGTACTTGAAGTAATACTTAAGTACAATTTTGGCAAGTACTTGATATTTGATACTTAAGTAAGAATTTGGGATTACTTATTACTTGATATTTAAGTAAAAAAAACAATGAGTACTTAATACTTGATACTTAAGTAAATATTTGGAGTACTTATTGCAGCACTGTGTTCAATATATCGAAGTCAATTGGGTAGAAGCTTAGAATTGCAGGGTTCGGACAGGTTGGTTCGTTTCAAATTATAGGCTCTGTCCTATTTTTATAGGATTTCCTGGGCCCAAATATAGGCCAAACATAGGATTCGGAAGTCCTCGGGATCAGATCTATGGTAGATGGCGTGGGATGCCTGGTCACATAAATTACCAAGTTTCATCCCGATCCCTCCAATCTAAGCGTTTTCCATGATTTTAGGTCCCCCCCCCCCAAATTCCCCCCAATGTCACCAGATCCGGTCGGGATACCAAACTTCATTGAGATCCGATCACCCGTTCGTAAGTTAAAAATACCTCATTTTTTCTAATTTTCAGAATCAACCCCCCCCCCAAACTACCCCAAAGAGAGCGGATCCGTTCTTGTTATGTCAATCATGTATCTAGGACTTGTGCTTATTTTTCCCAACAAGTTTCAGCCCGAGCCGTCCAATCTAAGCGTTTTCCATGATTTTAGGTCACCCCAAACTCCCCCCAATGTCCCCAGATCCGGTCGGGATTTAAAATAGGAGGTTTGAGACACGATATCGTTCAAAATATCAAATTTCATTGAGA
>NC_088878.1:33187244-33205199 GCF_032884065.1 Artemia franciscana | reverse complement strand
CGAAGGTTTTGTCTGTTAAACTCTTTTTTCTCAAGACACGCCTTCAATTATTAGAAATGATAAGGTAAGGCAGTTTCGGAAAAATTTTCAAAAAGAGAAATCTGACTGGGAAAGAACAGTTTGCTCTTCTTTTTTTTTAGTCAGTTTAATAGATAGTTTTAAGTAGCAAACATCTCCTTGAAAATTTCGAAGTGTACCACTCAGTAAGCTCTGTAATAATTTTTCTTCCTTGTTAAAGAAAATATTCTTATTAAGCAAAATAAGATGTAAAAGGTCATTAGGGGCAATTTAAACAAAAGCTGTAAGAGTTCATCGATTAACGTCCGAATCATCCGAACAGAGCAACACTGGGGGGTTGGAACTGTACTGAATCGCTCAAAATTTGGGACTGAAAACAGGTCAATCTGAAACTCTGAAAGCTAGAAGTCTGAAGACTAGGGCTTGAAACTTTTGTTAAATGGTCATATACCCATTATGATTGATATCCCCCCCTGCACCTGAAAGCCTTGTGAAACTGGTTCACTGCAGCTGTAAATGCGAATGTGATAGCCTTCGATGCAGTACAAAAAGAGTGATCTTTTCTGGCCACTTTTGTTGCCAGTGCCCCAGAACAAGCTGCCTCGACCTTTCTTTGGACCATTATGATCTCGATAACCAGTGAGAAGAAGCCGATTTTTTTTACTATTATTTTTATTAATAAATAGCTTTTCAGCCATAGCAATCGAAAACGAAGTTGAGATTGAAGTGTTCCTGTAGGCTCTTTTTTACTTAAGTTTTCACTTGACATGTTTTTTTTAATAATAACTAAATTTGACAAATCCAGGAACGATGTTAAAAACAGCCATCTGGCCTTCCTTCAAGTGGAAAACGGGGTACTAATTGATGGAATTTTCCCATTCTAATACCATTTTCGGTCTACCCAGACTTGAATGAATAGGAAACAACTTTTTAATCCAGAAAATATAGCAGAAATTTTAATTCATGATTCTCCCTATTCCTCCTAAAAAAGAGTATTTCTGCATGGCCAATTTTTAATATGTTATTAAAAAAAAATTTCTGAACGTTTATGTGCCAAAAAAAAAATTCTAGTGCTCAAATACTGGGTCAAACCCATAATTTTACAGGACTACTAGTGTTATGTTACATTTGAGGTACTTCAGAATACTTTTCGAGACCCAAATTTAGACCATGGACCAAATCACGGTCATTTATTTACGTAGACAAGCAATTTTGACATACCCATACCCATACTTCATACCCACGATTGTTACGTCTTTTTTAAATTTATCTACTTTAACACTAAATGTAGACACAGATGTCCATGAAGAAAAATCACGGAAGTCATCTAGGATAACCCCATATCATACTAACCGTATAACATCTCTGACATCCTCCGGTTCGCTTTCAGCCTTACACTCTTCACTTCTCGAGTTCCCAAAAACATCATCTTTAATGTCACAAATAAAAGTACTTAGCCTTTTCGATAATCTTTTCATTCTTCCATCCATATCACACTTTTTGCCATTTCTAAGCACAACACTGTTATCATTCACTTTGGCCTCCATCCTTTCACGTTCTGATTTCTGCTAAGAAAATGTGAGATGTATCTACTTAAGGCATTTTTGGTTGTCACCACCGTAACACACAGTTCCGGACAGAAAAGCTCATTACTTTCCAAGAATGTAAGAAAAATGTGCTCCAGCATAGTTCAAAGATTTAATTAGTGCTCGCGTAGCATGGATAGGTGTTCAATATGGATCAAGTCCATAAACTAGTAAAAGTTCCCCTGAGCCCACGACACACCAATATTCATAAAAATAACCACAGTTGGGTTTAAGCTAACCAAAAGCTGTCTTAGCTGGCGTAAGAAAAACTAAGATTTGTATTTAAACTATTTAAGATTTGAATTACTATTTAACGGCAATATTCACAAATATTACTTTATTTTATTATTATTCAATTATACCTTCTTTTTATTCATAAATACATCATCAATAATTAAAATTTATATTTATTTAAGATTTAAATTATTTAATTAGAAAAAACCTTGAAATTTAAATTTAAGTGAAACCCAAAGCTTTCTTGGCTGGCATCAGAAAACTAAGTTTTATATTTAAGTAATTTGATATTTAAGATTTAATTTATGATTTAACTGGTAAGATTATAAAGTGTTGTTCAATCTTAAATTTTACTTCATAAACATTTTCATATTATTCATTAATTTTCTAACTCTAATTAAAATCGTTAATTATTTATAATTTAAATTATTTGAAAAAAAAATCTTAAGATTCAGATTTAAGTTGAAACCAAACCTGTCTCTAACTGGTGTTTAAAACTAAATTAAATTATGTCGATATTAATTGCAGCCTAATTATTTGACTTTGAAGCTAATATTTCAACTGTTTTTTAGTATATACCTTTCCAACATCGAAACAGTCATCAAAACGTTTATAGCGTCCCCTTTCCAACATACGCACGTGCATGTTTGTAAGATATTCATTCTTAGTCATGACTAGCCCATGACTCGGGTATACTCAGGTAGGCATGCAGGGAAGGCGGGATCTTCGAGCTTCTCATCCACACATTTTTTTTCCGCATATTCCCATATTTTTCCTATAATATGTCCCTTTTTTGGAAAATCTTGGTCAACTTGGAAAGTGAGGTGGCTCTCCTTGATAGAGCCCCCCCCCCTCCTTTCAGCAATAGAGTACAACTCTATTGAGAGTATGTAATGAACAGAATCATTATCCTACCCGTACAATTGACTGTCAATATATCAACCGATACACTTAACTAAGAGGATTAAGGACAAGACCAAATATGGGAAGTTTGACGGCGACATCGCATATTTCAACTTAAAACGCATTTTCTAGCTTTAGAACATTAGAGCAAATTTGTATTTGTTAGAGCAAATGATATCCCGAGAAAGATTGATTGATACTTTTATCAATTGATTGATTGACACTTGAGGCTGGTAACCTCACTTGCGGCATTGGAAGGCTGGCCAGGGGTCATCTCCCATAAGGTGTGGAATAATATATCGTTACAATTTATTGCATGGAAGGGGTCTGGGGTCGGGCCATGAAGGGCCAGGGTTCAGCTGCCATATGTTTGGAGAAAAATAATGAAATAGTAATTCTCTTCCCTATAAATTTTAAGCAGTGTGCAAATATGGCGAAACCCGATCTGCTGAGGATTATGACTAAACGAGAACCTCGCCGAACAAGCTAACAGAAAATAAGAAAATATTACAGGATCAAAGTTCTTTCCGCACATTACATGTCACAAGTAACAAATATGGAGCCTTTAGACCGACTACTGACCCAGTAAAAACTGACGTTACTATTTCCGCTCCTGAAGTTATCTTCACTCGTTTAATAAAATTTCTAACTTGTGCCAAAATTACTTTGGAAAAGTTTCATTTGATAAGCTCCCAAAAGAAATTCAAGAGAGATCATTGGACAAAACGAGATGGGTATAAATTCATAAAAGGGGATAAGGAAGAAATCCTCCGATGAAGTTTCTGAAGATCAGCTCTTCTTGGATATTCCTTGGACAAACAAGTTACACTGCAACAGTCACGTGCATTGAGGTGGGGAGGGGGGAAGGGCTTTGAGTGAGTCTCTAATCTCTGATTTTGAAGAAATATTTAAATTCTTCCTATAATTTCTTAAATTTTCCATATAAATTTCTTCCGTTTGATCCTATCTAATTTGGTTCTAGAATAAACGCTAGATTATCCACGGTCCTCTAGGAACCTGGATTATTTTGAGAAGTTAGAAGATTACACATGCCTTATATTATGCACTATGAGGCCCTGACAAGTAAAGAAGCGACACTAGACTTCACGGCCCAAACTGGCCGTGCTGATCGCCGTTTCACGGCCCTTCCCTCCAGAAGTGCAATAAGGGTTGAGGGGTCAGCTATTATTTTCTTTAGCAAACCCTTACTGCTTACCTTCCCCCGATTTTTGCCGGTATTCATTCAGAGCTGGGTAAACTCTGACTGGGATTACATAGTCATGCTAGTGACCCTGTCCCAAAGCAAAAAGTTGACATTAGGAATTGAACACCAGCCCTGAAGCACAGAGAATTGTAAATTAAATCCCATTACATGTTTTCTTTGACAAATTAGAGCAAATGGGAGAAAATAAGCATACCCCTCCCCTCCCACAAAACACAAAATTAGTAAGGATTTACTAATTAGCAATAAATTAGCAAAATACTAATTAGCAATAAATGAAGGGGAGAAACTAATTAGAAAAGTAAAGCCTTGAGACACAACTGGGTTTATTCCAAAATATAAAATCTCGCCATAGCTTTACTGAAGCTTCACTGCATGCATAATATGAAATGCTCGCAATACAGGATGGCTTCAGGTATCAAACAGTTCGTGGTAACGAACTGTAGTAAGGAGCGACGAGGCTCAATGGTAACTGAAACTCTAAAAAATGGAATTTTGATACCAATAGTTACATCAAAAGAATCACATTTTAATGCTGATTTTAAATATATAAGATTAGTCTTACCCATCAAAAGTTACGGGCCTGAGAAAATTTGCCTCATTTTAAAAAATAGGGGGAAATACCCCCCTAAAAGTCATACGATCCTAACGAAAATCACACCATCCGATTCAGCGTATCAGAGAACCTTGTTGTAGAAGTTTCAAGCCCTTATCTACAAAAATGTGGAATTTCGCATTTTTTGCCAGAGGCACATCACGGATGCGTGTTTATTTGTTTTTTTGTTTTTGCTTTTTTCCCAGGGGTGATCGTACCGACTCAGTGGTCCTAGAATATTGCAAAAGGGCTCATTCTAACGAAAATTAAAAGTTCTAGTACACTTTTTAAGTGACCGAAAAAATTGGAGGGCACCTAAGGCCCCTCCCACGCTCATTTTTCCCCAAAGTCACCGGATCAAAATTCTGAGATAGCCATTTTATTCACCATAGTCGAAAAACCTAATAACTATGTCTTTGGGGACGACTTACTCCCCCGCAGTGGGAGGGGCTGCAAGCTACAAACTTAGACCTGTGTTTACATAGAGTAATGGTTGCCGGGAAATGTACAGACGTTTTCAGGGGGTTTTTTTTGGTTTATGGGGGAAGATTTGAGGGGGGGTTACGTGGAAGTATCTTTCCACGGGGGAAGAGACTTTCAATGGAGGGAAGATTTTCTAGCATTATTTTAAAAAAACAATGAAAAAATAAATATGAAAAGTTTTTTCTACTAAAAGTGAGAAACAGCATTAAAACTTAAAACGAACAGAAATTATACGCATATGAGGGGTTTACCTCCTCGTTATACCTCGCTCTTTATGCTAAAGTATTTTTAGTAATTTCAACTATTTATTTTACGGCCTTTGTGATTCAAGGGTCATTCTTAACGAATTGGGACAAAATTTAAGCTTTAATGTAACGAGCGAGGTATCGACGAGGGGTGAGTCCCCTCATATACGCAATAAAAACATACGAATATAGAAGTTCGCTACGTAATTTAATTCGTAAGTTACGTATATTTTTTACTTATGAAAACGTTCGTAAAAATTATAAGTTATAGTTGCTTTTTTAAGTAATCAAAAAATTGGAGGGCAACTAGGCTTCCTCCCTTGCTCCTTTTTCTTAAAATCTTCCGATTAAAACTATGAAAAAGCCATTTAGCCCAAAAAAATTAATATGCAAATTTCGTTTTAATTATTTATGTGCGGAGAGCCAAGATCAAAACCTGCATTAATTCAAAAACATCCAGAAATTAAACAAAAAAAAACAAGTTTTTTAAAGGAAAGTAAGGAGCGACATTAAAACTTAAAACGAACAGAAATTACTCCGTATATGAAAGGGGCTTTTCCTCCTCAACGCCAAGCTCTTTACGCTAAAGTTTTTTACTGTTTTAAAATGTAGAGTTAAGAGAAAGAGTCAAACTTTAGCGTAAAGAGCGGGGCGTTGAGGATTAAAAGCAACTTTCATATACGGAGTAATTTCTGTTCGTTTTAAGTTTTAATGTCGCTCCTTTTTTTCATCTAAAAAACTTGTTTTTTTTGTTTTTTTTTTTAATTTGCTATATAACGTCAATCTGTTAGAGCAGATAGTTACCCATGGAACTTGGTATATAGGTAGAATTCTAGGATTCAAGCGGTTAGATTTAAGTCATAGATTCAACAAGGTAAATTGAATTTACCTACTCTACCAGGCAAATATGTATTATTTTTTCTGCAGGTTGAAAATTTCAGATACGGCCTTTAGGCGTAACAGCGATGATATACATAAAATAATGAGCTTGGTGAATCCAAATATGTAAAACTAATTAGGGTTAAAGTTAGCCGTCAAAAGTGATTAGCAGACGAAGAGTCTAATAATTTCAGATAAGGAAGAAAACACACCCAAAAAAGAGGCTATACTGAAGAAAATTACACCATAAAACTGAGCATACCTGAGAACCTAGGAGCATAAATTCGAAACATTTTCGAGCTGAAATTTTGCAAACAATTTGTTAGGTTGAATAGAAAAGCAGACTGGAGTCGCACCATTAAAAGGGTTCCTTTTTCTCTATATTCTAGTGGTTTTTTAACAGTTTTTCAATGCAAAAAAAAAAATAATATAAAAACTCCCAAGTCAATGCCAGAACTTGTCGTGGCTCAAGACATGGACGGTATGTTGTTGCTGAATTAGGGACTAGATAATGAAAGTTGTAGCATTCAAGCACTCCCGAACCCTTCTTCTCTGCTAAGATTTTGGTGCATGGCGTCCTTGCAAGAGGTCAATTTCTCCGTATGCATAAACATTTCAGCAATTTTTTTAAACAATCAATTGAGAAATGGTGCGTATTCAGTGTAACAGCCCGAAGAGAAATTCCTCAATAAGTCAGGAATCATGTGTGTTAAACAGGGAACAGAATGCAAAGCGTAACTTTGGATTACGTGACTGCATAAATTTTCGAATTTTCCAGGATATAGACTACTTAGGACCAAGGCCATATCCAGGGGGTTAGGGTGTTTGAACCCCTCCCCCTAGAAAAACAAATGTTTCTTTGACTAGTAAAAACGTAATAAAAATGAATAATAAACAACTTTTTGATGCCTTTTTGAAGTTTTGTAGCCCCTCCCTCCCGGAAAAATCCTTTTGTAAGTTCCAACCCCTCCCGGAAAAATCTCGCACACGATCCTGCTCGGGATATTTTCGCAGGATATTTTCAGGGGATGTTGAAACAATAAGAAAATTCCGGAGACCAAATTATAAAAAAAAAATTAATTTATCCGATAATTTGAATAAAAAAGTGCCCAGAAATTCAAGAAATTTAAAATCTCGGGAGGGGATACCCAGAGGCTGTTTTAGGGGAAGGTAGAGCACTTGCCCGGGAGTAGAATTTTAGGGGCGCAAAATTTCAAATAGCCTAAAGAATCGAACGGTTATAATTATTTTGTAATTATTGAAGTTTTACTTTTTCTTAAATAAAGTAGAGGGTGCAGTTGGCAGCAAGTAAACTCAAATTTAATCTGAAACTTTTCATTTTTCCCATGTCTTCATAACCATTTCTTGAAAATCAAAGTAGCAATAAAAGTAAAATATTGCGATGATTTAGATCCGATTCAGTTGTTCCACGAACTCAAAGATATGATAAAAAGATGATCGAACACCGACAGATTTCCTTAAAGAAACCTATACCTGTGTCAGAATTAATTGTGCAATATGGAGATGAAGGGGTCATCGCAAACATAAAGGGGGCATCACTGTCAAATTATAATTATTATTATTATGCATATTATACACATTATATATTATATTATAATTGGTACTTGTGTATTATTCAGAACAGACTCAATAAGTGAAGTTAGGTTCTTTCGTGAAAGAAACTACGATACAGGTACATTTTAATTAAATATTTTATATATAGAGACGGTTAGGTTAGGTAAAGTTAGGTATTTGATATAATGCACCTCACCCCACCCCCCAATGTGCAAATATATAGCCCAAACTTTTGAGAAAGATAATGAAATAAAACAAAATAGGATGAAAATATAATATTTTATTAGGAAAATTGTAAAATTAAAATTTAGAATTCTAACATAACCTTCTGTCTTTGAAACAAATAATTGAAGAAAAAACGGGTTTAATTTTTTTAAATAAAGCAGTGACAACAAAATAAAATAAAAACTACACTTTAACTAACAAAAAATAAAAATACTCCGAATAATACTTTTGAATCCGCTATAGCTGGTCACGTGTATAATTTTCCTCATCATAGTATTTTATTTGATCAGACAAAAATTATTGATAAGTCTGTAGGACTTTTACAAAGTTTCAGAGAAATTATAGAAATAAAAAAGATTATCTATGGGGGTATTAGTATCAATAGAGATGAGGGGGAATTTAAAATAAATTCAATTTATAATAGTTTAATTAAAGACCAGTCAAAAACTTCAATGAGTATTGGTTTGCATAATTGTCCTGAAACAAGTAATAACCTTGCGAACGGAGGTCAAAGCATGGTCAATGCTGTAAGAAGTCAACGGACGGCAGCTAAAATAGCAAATGAAAAAATCCATTCAATTTATAATTCATAATTGTGTTTCATTAACCTGTAAGATTTTGATTGGATTTGGGGGTTGGGTGACCTCTTTTTCGTATTGTTACAAGTATTTATATTTTTCATTTTTGATAGATCCCCATTTATACAGCGATTGTGGCAGAGGAAAGTGCCAATAGAAACAATTATTGCAGTTTTTTCTAAAGTTACAGTCAAGTGCGGGAGTGTTTGTTTTAAAAATATCCCCATTTATACAGCGATTGTGGCAGAGGAAAGTGCCAATAGAAACAATTATTGCAGTTTTTTCTAAAGTTACAGTCAAGTGCGGGAGTGTTTGTTTTAAAAATATCCCCATTTATACAGCGATTGTGGCAGAGGAAAGTGCCAATAGAAACAATTATTGCAGTTTTTTCTAAAGTTACAGTCAAGTGCGGGAGTGTTTGTTTTAAAAATATCCCCATTTATACAGCGATTGTGGCAGAGGAAAGTGCCAATATAAACAATTATTGCAGTTTTTTCTAAAGTTACAGTCAAGTGCGGGAGTGTTTGTTTTAAAAATATCCCCATTTATACAGCGATTGTGGCAGAGGAAAGTGCCAATAGAAACAATTATTGCAGTTTTTTCTAAAGTTACAGTCAAGTGCGGGAGTGTTTGTTTTAAAAATGTGAGTTCTTGTTTCTTTTATGTTTGATTGTTTATATTTTTAGTTTGGTTTAGTTGTCGTGGCATTTTTTAAAATGTCTTAAAAATAGTCTTAAATTGTTGTAATTTTCTCCCTTTTTGTTTTTTTTTTCCCCGTTGAGAAAGGCTCCCGGAGGTGGGGCCGAAATATTCGGAGTATTTTTATTTTTTGTTAGTTAAAGTGTAGTTTTTATTTTATTTTGTTGTCACTGCTTTATTTAAAAAAATTAAACCCGTTTTTTCTTCAATTATTTGTTTCGTAAATGGAAAAGCAGTGTGGTCTAAGAAATTATTTTCTGTCTTTGAGTTTTGTCTTTGTGGCTATGAAACCGGATTTTCTCATAAAATGTACCTGCATCGTAGTTTGTATCATGAAAGAACCTAACTTCACTTATTGAGTATGTTCTGAATAATACACAAGTACCTTATAATTATTATACACATTATAATATCCTATTATTAGCGACTGCAGTGTCCGTCGCTAATAATGAACGGTCGTTTACTGTAGATACTCCAGAGCCAGGAATGACGCATAGGGCTTCCGTAGTTCGTTTCACAAAAGAACCTAACTGCACTTATTGAGTGGGTTCTGAATAATACACAAGTACCTTATAATTATTATACACATAATAATATCATATTATTAGCGACTGTAGTGTCCGTCGTTAGTAATGAACGGTCGTTTACTATAGATACTCCAGAGCCAAGAATGACGCGAAACCTCATCGTCATTCGAAACCTCATCAGACATCACGGAGCCGAGCTGCAGCCCTAAGACACAAAACATTATCTGGAAGAAACACGTATCCCCATTTTCTGTGCGCAGACCATTTACTATCTTCGTAGAGTGTGATACTCATTTAACTAGTGTACCAAGTACTCCGTAATAATTCAGTCTTCTATAGAATCTTTTAATCAACAGAATCAAATGCCTTTTAAAAATCAATAAAGAGTACGTGAATTCTTTTTTCTCCAATTCCCTCGACTCTTCAACCATTAGTCTAAGAGTGAAAACAAGATCAAAGCAAGACCTACCAGATCGAAAGTCGTATTGCTCTTTCCTAAGGAGACTCTAGGGATGTTCTAGGCCAGGGCCCCCACTAGGGATGCCTCCAGTCCACCCCTGTGTTTGCTCCTGAATAAGATATAATGTCTGATATACCAGTATATTATAAGCTACAATGATGACAGTGGTCATATATGGCTCTGAAGCATGGGCGCACCGAAAATCAGATGAAGATTTGCTAGATGTTTTCCAGAGAAATTGCTTAGGGATTGTTCTGGGTATCCGGCTGACTGACCGTATTTCAAACATTGGGCTGTGCGAAAAGCGTGGTTCAATCCCGCTTTCTAGGGCCATAATGAGAGAAAGGTTTACATGGCTAGTGCACGTTCTGCGAATGAAGGATGACAGATTGCCAAAGATCGTCCTTTTCGGCCAACCGTCTAGGGGTAAACAGAAAGCAGGTCTTCCGCGGCTGGGGCGGGAGGATGTAATAAAGAAAGATCTAAAGGAAATGGGAACTTCCTGGTTGGGTGTAATGAGGTAGGCTTGGATTAGATTGGGACGGAGGAGGAGCGTGCGTAGCTGTGTCGGCCTCAGATGGCTTAGTGCTGCGGTGAGTTGTTAGTAGTAATGGTAGTAGTATATACAGGAGTTTTGAAAGGAGGAACACGCGTGAGCCCATCAGTATCAGGATTTATATTAAATTCTCCGTCCATATAAGACTATGCATTCTCCATATCAGACTTTGTTCCAAAGTAACCCGTTAAGAATAGAATTTGTAAAGGGTTGAAATACTCTTCCGGAGCATTTCGAGAAAGCTTGGAAGGGGGCTGGAAAAAATGGCACTGGAGAAGTCTCTTACGCGAAGATTTGACGAGACTTTGTCTTGTTAAAAATCTTTAAGAGCCCCTGGAGAACTCTTGAGGGGATTCACGTCCTCGGAAAGACACTAGAGGGGAAAAAAAATCTGTGCTCATGTGATGTTTAATGATTTTTGGATAGTGTTTTCACTTACAGAAATTCATTATTCAAGAGAAGAGGTTAAATCCTAGTTCTTTGACACACAACAACAATACTAGCATCAAACAAAAATGATGACACGTAATTTATGCATATATCATTTATCTATATATATATTTTTTTTAAACAGCTCCATATTCTTTTTTTAAATTAGCAACCTTGGATTTTCTGGAATAAAAAAAAAGAGAGAAAATTGGTTTAGAGCCTTTTTTAGGGGGGGGGGGATCATGTGAGAGACGTCATCTATCTATCTATCTATATCTATCTTCTATATATATAAAAATAAGTTGTCTGTCTGTCTGTCTGTGGATCAGGTGACGTCATGTTTCTGTGTTGACTGACGTCAAGAAATAAGTAAGAAAAGAAAGCGTTCCGAGGAATCACAAGAACAGCAAGAAAACAGGCTTGCGGCTAAAGAACGCAAAACCGCGCAGTTAGATGAAAATCCACCTGGACAGCGAGAGTCAAAACATATCAAAACTGAAGATGATAGCGATGATGATTGGGTTTGGGATTTTGACTTGGATAAGGTCATCAATGCCTACCAGATTTAAGTTAAAAAAACAAAGGTTCGTCGATATGTACTTCATAGTGACGCTGAAAAATAAAAAAGAAAAAGAAAACTGAAAAAAGAAAAAAGGTAAAAAACTAAAAAAATAAAAATAAAAAGAAAAAACACTCAAAGAGAAATTACAGACCGGGACACAAATGACGACCGAGACAGAGGGAATATAAGTGACGACCGGGAACCTCAAAGAGAAATTACAGACTGGGACACCCGGACACAAATCACGACCGGGACACAGGGAATATAAATGACGACCGGGACACAGGGACACATCATTAGAATAATGAGGTATAGATCTGAATACGGATTGTTTTTCCCATGGACAATTATATGTTGCATGTTCAAGAGTCAGTAAACCTGACAATCTATTTATATGCACAGACAATGGGACAGCGAAGAATGTTGTATATTCGCATGTTTTACGTAGTTAAAAACATATATTTATATCTATCTCTATTCACAGGTGGGACACAGGGACACAACTACAATGGCGCGTAACTAATATAACGCGTAACGACTTACGCGCGCGGGGGGGCTTGGGGGGGCGCGAAGCGCCCCACCAACTAGGTGTTGGGGTGGCGCGAAGCGCCACCCCAACAGCTAGTATATCTATATATATAAAAATAAGTTGTCTGTGTGTGGATCTGTGGATCAGGTGACGTCATGTTTGTTCGCATATGACGTCTGAATTATTTCACACTAATACAAAAGAAGAAAAAAACTAAAAAAGGTAAAAACTACAAAAAAAACTAAAAAGAAAAAAAAACTAAAAAAGCTAAAAAACTAAAAAAAACTAAAAAAAGGTAAAAATCTAATAACTAAAAAAAAACTGAAAAAAATAAAAAAAGGCAAAAACTACAAAAAAAATAAAAACTAATAAAAAAACTAAAAAAGCTAAAAAACTAAAAAAACTAAAAAAAACTAAAAAAAGGTAAAAAACTAAAAAAAACTAAAAACTAAAAAAGAAAAAAACTAAAAAAAAGGAAAAAACTGAAAAATAAAAGAGAAAAAGAAAACTAAAAAAATATGAATAAATATATATAAAAATAAGTTGTTTGTGGGTTATGTCTGTCTGTCTGTCTGTCGAGTGACGTCGTGTTTGTCCGCATATGACGTCTGAATTATTTCACACTAATACAAAAGAAGAAAAAAAACTAAAAAAGGTAAAAACTACAAAAAAAACTAAAAAAGCTAAAAAACTAAGAAAAACTAAAAAAAGGTAAAAAACTAAAAACTAAAAAAAACTGAAAAAACTAAAAAAAGGCAAAAACTAAAAAAAACTAAAAACTAATAAAAAAACTAAAAAAGCTAAAAAACTAAAAAAACTAAAAAAACTAAAAAAAGGTAAAAAACAAAAAAAACTAAAAACTAAAAAAGAAAAAACTAAAAAAAAGGAAAAAACTGAAAAATAAGAGAAAAAGAAAACTAAAAAAATATTAATAAATATAAAAAATATAAATATAAATATAATATAAATTAGCAATCAACAAAGCACCGAGACACAAATGACGACCGGGACACAGGGAGTATAAATGACGACCAGGACATAAGTAAAAAAAAAACTAAAAAAACTAAAAAAATGGTAAAAACTACAAAAAAACTAAAAACTATTAAAAAAACTAAAAAATCTAAAAATCTAAATAAACTAAAAAAAAAAAAAAGAAAAAAGGAAAAAAATAAAGGAGAAAAACAAAACTAAAAAACGAATGTATATACAGACCGGGACACCGGGATACAAATGACGACCGGGACACAGGGAATATAAATGACGACCGGGACACAGGGACACAACTACAATGGGGACGCCGGGGGGCACAGGGGGATATAAATGACGACCGGGACACCGGGACACAAGGAATATAAATGACGCCCGGGACACTCAAAGAGAAATCACAGACTGGAACACCGGGACACAAATGACGACCGGGACACAGGGAATATAAATGACGACCGGGACACAGGGACATAACTACAAAGGGGACGCCGGGGTGCACAGGGGGATATATAAATGACGATGGCGACTCAGGGAATGGTCGATTAGCAATCACCATCAACAAAGCTCAAGGGCAATCATTAGAATCATGAGGTATAGATCTGAATACGGATTGTTTTCCCATGGACCATTATATGTTGCATGTTCAAGAGTCGGTAAACCTGACAATCTATTTATATGCACAGACAATGGGACAGCAAAGAATGTTGTATATTCGCAAGTTTTACGTAGTTAAAACCATATATATATATATATATATATATATATATATATATATATATATATATATATATATATATATATATATATATATATATATATATATATATATATATATATATATATATATATATATATATATATATATATCTATATTCACAGGTGGGACATAGGGACACAACTACAATGGCGCGTAACTATTATGGCGCGTAACGACTTACGCGCGCGGGGGGGCTTGGGGGGGGGGGGCGCAAAGCGCCCCCACCAACTAGGTGTTGGGGTGGCGCGAAGCGCCACCCCAACAGCTAGTATATATAAATATAAAAGTTGTCTGTGTGTGTGTGTGTGTATCGAGTGACGTCATGTGTGGCGAAGCGCCACCCCAACAGCTAGTATATATATATATATATATATAAAAGTTGTCTGTGTGTGTGTGTGTGTATCGAGTGACGTCATGTTTGTGTGTCGACTGACGTCATGTTTGTTGACTGACGTCATTTTAAGGACTGAGCTGTATGCGTCATGAAGTTGTTTGTCGCCTGATGTCATGTTTGTCAACTGATGAAATTACATACCGGGACACAAATGACGACCGGGATACAGGGAATATAAATGATGACCGGGAGCCTCAAAGAGAAATTACAGACTGGGACACCCGGACACAAATCACGACCGGGACACAGGGAATATAAATGACGACCGGGACACAGGGACACAGCTACAACGGGGACGCCGGGGGCACAGGCGGGATATATAAAAGACGACCGGGACACAGGGATTGTTCGAATAGAAATTACAGACCGGGACACCGGGACACAAATGACGACCGGGACACAGGGAATATCAATGACGACCGGGACACTCAAAGAGAAATTACAAACTGGGACACCGGGACAAAAATGACGACCGGGACACAGGGAATATAAATGACGACCAGGACACAGGGACACATCATTAGAATAATGAGGTACATATCTGAATACGGATTGTTTTTCCCATGGACAATTATATGTTGCATGTTCAAGAGTCAGTAAACCTGACAATCTATTTATATGCATAGACAATGGGACAGCGAAGAATGTTGTAAATTCGCATGTTTTACGTAGTTTAAAACATATATATATATATATATATATATATATATATATATATATCTATCTATTCACAGGTGGGACTATTCACAGGGACACAACTACAATGGCGCGTAACTAATATGGCGCGTAACGACTTACACGCGCAGGGAGGGCTTGGGTGGCGCGAAGCGCCCCACCAACTAGGTGTTGGGGTGGCGCGAAGCACCACCCCAACAGCTAGTATATATATAAAAATAAGTTGTCTGTCTGTCGAGTGACGTCATGTTTGTCCGCTTATGACGTCTGAATTATTTCATCATATACCAATTCAAAAACGAATGTATTCAAGCCGATGTAGCTGAGTTGGTAACGCGTTATGTTCCAGGTTCTAGGTTCGAGAGGTTCCAGGTTCGAACCATTAATACAAAAGAAGAAAAAAACTAAAAAAAAGGTAAAAACTAAAAAGAAAAACTAAAAAAACTAAAAAAGCTAAAAAAAAGGTAAAAAACTAAAAACTAAAAAAGAAAAAAAACTAAAAACTAAAAAAAAACTAAAAAAAAGGTAAAAACTACAAAAAAACTAAAAAGAAAAAAAAATTAAAAAAGGGCTAAAAAACTAAAAAAAAATAAAAAAGGTAGAAAACTAAAAAACCTAAAAACTAAAAAAGAAAAAAAAAGAAAAAAAGGAAAAAGACTGAAAAATAAAGGAGAAAAAGAAAACTAAAAAAATAAAAATAAAAAAAAATAAAAAAAGGTAAAAACTACAAAAAAAGGTAAAAACTACAAAAAAACTAAAAAGAAAAAAACTAAAAAAGCTAAAAAAAAAAGGTGAAAACCAAAAAAAAACTAAAAAGAAAAAAAGGAAAAAACAAAAAAATTATTTCAAAACTAAAAAAGAAAAAACTAAAAAAGGAAAAAAACCAAAAAATAAAGGAGAAAAAGAAAACTAAAAACTAAAATAAAAATAAAAAAACTAAAAAAAGGTAAAAACTACAATAAAAACTAAAAAGAAAAAAGAAAAAAACCGAAAAAGCTAAAAAAAAAGGTAAAAACCAAAAAAAAAGAAAAAAAGGAAAAAAACAAAAATTTATTTCATCATATACCAATTCAAAAACGAATGTATATACAGACCGGGACACCGGGACGCAAATGACGACAGGGACACCGGGACACAGGGAATATAAATGACGACCAGGACACTCAAAGAGAAATTACAGACTGGGACACCGGGACACAAATGACGACCGGGACACAGGGACACAACTACAACGGGGACACCGGGGGGCACAGGGGGATATATAAATGACGACGAGGACACAGAGAAAGTTCGATTAGCAATCACCATCAACAAAGCTCAAGGGCAATCATTAGAATCACGAGGTATAGATCTGAATACGGATTGTTTTTCCCAGGGACAATTATATGTTGGTAAACCTGACAATCTATTAATATGCACAGACAATGGGACAGCGAAGAATGTTGTATATTCGCAAGTTTTACGTAGTTAAAAACATATAAATATATGTATATATATATATATATATATATATATATATATATATATATATATATATATATATATATATATATATATATATATATATATATATATATATATATATATATATATATATATATATATATATATATATATATATATATATATATATATATATATATATATATATATATATATATATATATATTCATATTTATATGCACAGGTGGGACACAGGGACACAACTACAATGGGGCGTGACTAATATGGCGCGTAAAGACTTACGCGCGTGGGGGGGCTTAGGGGGGCGAAGCGCCCCCATCAACTACGTGTTGGGGTGGCGCGAAACGCAACCCCAACAGCTAGTATATATATATATATATATCTATATATATAAAAATAAGTTGTCTGTGTGTGGATCTGTGGATCTGTGGATCAGGTGACGTCACCTGAAAAAACTGGATCAGGTGACGTCAAAACTGAAAAAACTAAAAAAAGGCAAAAACTACAAAAAAAACTAAAAACTAATAAAAAAAATAAAAAAGCTAAAAAACTAAAAAAACTAAAAAAAGGCAAAAACTACAAAAAAAAACTAAAAACTAATAAAAAAGCTAAAAAACTAAAAAAACTAAAAAAAGGCAAAAACTACAAAAAAAAACTAAAAACTAATAAAAAAAATAAAAAAGCTAAAAAACTAAAAAAACTAAAAAAAGCTAAAAAACTAAAAAAACTAAAAACTAAAAAAAACTAAAAAAAAGGAAAAAACTGAAAAATAAGCTAAAATAAAGGTAAAAACCAATAAAAAACTAAAAAAAAACTGAAAAAACTAAAAAAAGGCAAAAACTACAAAAAAAACTAAAAACTAATAAAAAAAGTAAAAAAGCTAAAAAACTAAAAAAACTAAAAAAACTAAAAAAAGGTAAAAAACTAAAAAAAATAAAAAATAAAAAAAACTAAAAAAAAGGAAAAAACTGAAAAATAAGCTAAAATAAAGGTAAAAACCAATAAAAAACTAAAAAGAAAAAAAGGAAAAAACTAAAAAAAAATTTTCATCTAAAAAACTAAAAAAACTAAAAAAGGTAAAAACTAAAAGAACTAAAAAAGAAAAAAATAAATGACGACACTCAAAGAGAAAGCGACCAGGACAAAAGGAATGTTCGATTAGCAATCAACAAAGCACCGGGACACAGGGAGTATAAATGACGACCAGGACATAAGTAAAAAAAAAACTAATAAAACTAAAAAGAAGGTAAAAACTACAAAAAAACTAAAAAGAAAAAAACTAAAAAAAGGCAAAAACTACAAAAAAAATAAAAACTAATAAAAAAGCTAAAAAACTAAAAAAACTAAAAAAAGGCAAAAATTACAAAAAAACT
>NC_088878.1:33116482-33187144 GCF_032884065.1 Artemia franciscana | reverse complement strand
CACGCCATATCTTTTTTTTATCTTATTTAACGTTTACGTATATTCAGTTGTAAAATTTTCGGAAAAAGAAATCAGAAGTGGATTAAACTTCCTTTGTATAGAACGCAGATAAACCAGCGAAAAAACGTGGAAAATAAGTACAATAAGACACAGAAAAAAAGAACAATATTATATTAAACATCAATCAAATTCATATGGCCTATATTTGTGTTTTGATTAGGATTATTTGCGCATTCAATTGATGTTTTTCTTTAAGAGTGATAGTTTAGATTATCTGCCGTTTATAGTTGGGGCTTTTTCTCCGTTTTTCTCCAAAAATTCACCCACTAAGGAATTAATTTTGCTGTAAGTTTTAACGCCTGAATATCTTTTGCTCAAATCCCAATCAACAAAATCTTACGCAAAAAATTAAGCTTAGTATAATTTACTTTTTTATATTCTTCTATTCAATTGCAAGATGGGTTCTATAAATTACAGTTTGTTTTTTAGCATATAAGTAACCTTAATCTATCTTATCACTTATATTGAGGTGTTTTCGTTTTTCTGAGAGTGTTTGTGTTTTGTTTTTTTACAATCTAGTCGTGTCTTGCCACACATAAGTGAATATATATATATATATATATATATATATATATATATATATATATATATATATATATATATATATATATATATATATATATATGTATATATATATATATATATATATATATATATATATATATATATATATATATATATATATATATATATACAAATATATATATATATATATATATATATATATATATATATATATATATATATATATATATATATATATATATATATATATATATATATATATATATATATATATATATATATATATATATATATATATATATATATATATATATATATATATATATATATATATATATATATATATATATATATATATATATATATATATATATATATATATATATATATATATATATATATATATATATATATATATATATATATATATATATATATATATATATATATATATATATATATATATATATATATATATATATATATATATATATATATAGTTGATATCTTGACCAAAACAGGATACGTATTATTTAGACTGTATGTACATTGAATTAACAATTAGCAAATGATTATAGGTATTTTTATTTTAAACTCTCGTTAACTTTTTAAACTCTTGACGTATTGAAAATTCTCTAAATATTTTTTACTAAATTTACATGGGAAGCTTCCTGCGGTGCAGGAAAGATTTGCTAATGGTCCCTTTGTCTTTGAGACTGTCTGCCGGCATGGAGAATTGCAAAATGACATTTAAGGTATCGGACGTCTTACTTAACGAATACACAAAATTATTGCTGCTGTTACTTTCACCCTGAGTCAGTTGATTATTCTTTATGTGTTTGTTCTTAGCTCAAAAAAAGTTGAACGATAAGTTAAAGAAGCTATAGGTCCCAATAATAAAGTATTGTTGAATATTCCTTTATCTTTTTACTTTTAATGTTACATTCTTCTTCCTTTTTAGATATGTTGAGTTCTTCAGTTTCTCGTTTAGACGGTGTAAAGCAACTAAAACGTGGAGACATACATCCAACCATTGTGCTGGAAAACTTAAAGAGAGATGTTATAGAAGAAGTAACCGCTGGTATTTGGCGTTGTGGCTCTTGTGGTAAAACAGAGACCTCTTTTTTGATGTTAGATCTTCACGAAAACACGGGTTGTGAGGAGTTATCTCGAATAGAGTGTGACATGTGCCCCGTAGTAACTAATGACTACTTGAGTTTTGTTGCTCATTTTATGGAACATAAAATGGGAAGAAAAAAAAAGTGTCCCATCTGTTTACATGAAAATATTGATGATATGAAGCAGCACTTAGTTTTACAGGGTCATTATGTACCAAAAATGGCTGAAATAGACTTGCAGATGAATACTTCTCTAGTTCTTCCACAGAAACTATCAAAAAGTATTAGCTTACAGACGCAAAAGGCTATCCACAATAGTAAAAAAGTACATGAGTGCAATATATGTAAGAAGAGTTTTTCTTCAAAGCAGTATTTGCGCTTGCATCAAAGAACACACAGTGGAGAAAAACTGTTTGACTGTAAAATATGCGGAAAAACTTTTATTTATGAGAAGAGCAGGAACATTCATCTAAGAATTCATTCTGGCGATAAACCTCACAAATGCTTAGTTTGTCGTAAGAAGTTTAATCAAATATGCAACTTAAAACGCCACATGGTCACCCACAACGGTGAAGATCGACATGAATGTAACACATGTAAGAAGATTTTTTCTTCAAAGAAATATTTGTGCTTGCATCAAAGAACACATAGTGGAGAAATACTGTTTGGCTGTAAAATATGTGGAAAAACTTTTATTTATGAGAAGAGCAGGAATATTCATCTAAAAAAATGCGTAGAAAAACCATTTGAGTGTAAAATATGTAAGAAAACTTTTGCTTATAAGCACACAATGAATTTTCACCTAAGAATTCATTCTGGTGAAAAACCTCACAAGTGCCTTGTTTGCAAGACAAAATTCAATCACAAGGGTAACTTGAAGAGACACATGATTTCCATCCATTCTGATGAATTATTCAACTAGTGTTCAGTTTGTAACAAAAGTTCTAATCAAAACGGAAAAACGTGACTTCCCTTGACGAACATATAACATATATGACAAACGTATAACTTGAAGAAACACACAACTATCATCGATTCTGATTAATTATACCATTAAGCACTCAGTTTACAATAAAAGTTCTAAGGAAAAAGGAAACACGTGAGTTGACGAACACATAACATATATGACGGAAATATAACTAAGGAACGCGTGATTATCGTCCCTTCTGATGAATAATCCTTCTAGTATTAGTTTGCAATAAAAGTTTTAATCAAAAGGGTAACTTGCAGAGGCAAATGAAATGACTGTTTTTCCTGACTGGACTGTGTTCTGTGTGAGAAGAGTTTTTCCCAAAAGGCATCCAGACTTTGAAGAAAATCCATCTGTGTTGAAAATTTAACAAAAAACTTTGACTTTTAAAGTGGAAATGAATTTTTATATTAGATCTCATTCTGGTCGAAACTCCCCAAGCACCTATTTTGCAAAAAAATGCTCTAATTAAAAGGTAAATGAAAGGAAATCAATTCTTCAATGGGGGAAAATTGTACTGTTATGTTGTAATATTATTGGCATTAAAGAATAAAATCTGAGAAAAACTATTTTTGTCTAAAATAAACTAATTAGCCTTAGATGCAATTCCTCAATTTTTTCAACCTCATTTTTATATCCTTGAAATATCTAAATTATCTTATTATTCTGGTGAGTACGGTCAATTTATGTGTTTTCTCACCTTCTTACATTATCCTATGCCTAATCTCCCTTTCGTCCAAGTCTTCGTTGTTTATACAATGCGTTCTCCTTGGGTAGAGTTAAGGTCGTCTCTATTTAAACGACTATAGTATAAAATTCCCAATAGCGAAGCAAGAAGGCGCTAAGGCTGGTCTGAAGAGTTATCCTTCATCCTCAAAGCACGTTACCTCAAACTGCTCAACCACACCTTGTGTCGCCCGACTGATACGATATGCCAATACGTCTTCATCGGTGAGCGAGTACCATCTTAGAACTGTTATCATATCGACTTATTTTCCACCAAACTGGCATATGGTGACTGGCGCGAAAAATTTTAGTATTCCCCTCACGCGTACATCTTAGTATATTTTAAATGATCTGGCGAATTTTTGGCGTGAAATGCTTATATGAAAGAAATTATTTTCCTCACTTGGATTCAGTTACTTTTTATCATGTAACTAAGCTTTAATCTTAGTGTTCCTTCTAACATTGTCTGTATATTCTTTTTTTTTTCATCATAATTTTATCCATTATCTATTAATCCATCGAAAACTAGATAAAGGAATTTGATATATATATATATATATATATATATATATATATATATATCAATCAATCAATTTATTTATAACCTATCTAAAAAAAAGAGGGTGGAACACCCTTAAGATAGAGTAATAAGAGGAAAAGAAATAAAAAAAGCTACAAATCAACACAAACAAACAATTAAATAAGTAATGCTGACCATGGGTGAAACACTATCGACATAGAAGAACGAAAATCATTAAGCCTTTTATCAATAATAGATGTAGGAGAAACTAGGCGGAATTTGTTCATTAAGTAACTATTTCTAGTCCAAGGAGGGTAACTGAGAAGGAATTTTGCATAACGAAAATATACTCTACGAACAGATAGTTTCTGAGGTTCACTAAAAAACTGCCAAACCGGACAAAGAGAAAGGAGATGAGGTACAACTAGGCTATTATAAATTTTCGCAAGATTTAATTTATCAATGTGTTTAATATTAGATACAATTGAAGCATAAACAATTCTCAGTTTTTTCTTCAAATTTTCAAGGGATAATTTAACAGTTTCTTTCAAATTTTTTCCAATAGGCATTCCGAGGTAAACTAATTTTTGAGAAAGGGGGACTGGAACATTAGCTAAAGATAAAAAAAATAGGGCCATTTGTCTCTTTAAAATTAAAAGCTACAACAGCAGTTTTTTCAACATTGAAAGAAAGCCCAATATTTTTATATTCATTGTAAAGCTGATTAAACATATTTTCACATCCACTAAAAGTACGGCTTAGATTCAAGACATCATCTGCAAAAGTTATTAAAGACAAGTTAAATCCACAGTGAATACAATTAAAATTAACAGAATTTTGGGCATTTAAAACAGAGTTATTAAATAAAGAAGGTGAGGTAAGGCCAACTTGACGGACTCCTTTCAAAATATCAAAAAGGGAAGATCCCCCCTTTAACTTCGCCTTAAGGTGATGGTACATATACAGAAGGCACTTTACTATACAAAAATTTACCCCCCTTTTATACGCTTCAAATAAAACTTGGGTAAAAATGCAAGAGTCGAAAGCACGAGCAACATCTTAAGCTCAAAGGATAATATGGGATCTATCTACTTCTTTCTGCATCAGCAAGAACATTCATTAAAGCAAAAAGGGCATGGTCCCGGCTGATACCTCTTTGGTAACCAAACTGATGGGGTGGGACATAACATTTAGAAACAATTTTATCTAAAATAACTGAATCAATTAATTTAAAGATAGTACGAGAAACTGTTAATGGTCAGAACGAATTAAACGCTGTAAGGTCCTTTTTGCCTTTTTTCGGGATAGGGGTTATTTGACCAACTAAAAATTGATAAGGAACTACTCCGTTTTCAATAGACATTTGAAAAAGTGGAGATAAATGATTAAAAAGAAGAGCATTTGCATAATCAAAATGTCTGGCAGTAATTCCATCAACTCCCGCGGAATTTCTTTTCTTTGGTTTTTTACAATAAAACGATAAATCACTTGGCTTAATTATAAATGTCGAAGGTTCGTGCTTTTTCAGACAAGCACTTAATTCTTTTTCAAATTTCGACTCAAGAGCAGGATCGGGAGAAGAAAACTCATGCTTATAAAAATTTATCCACTCAGGCTGAGGAATATTATTTGCACTAATGTGTTCACAAGGGCGTTCAAATTTTTTTCAGAGCTTCGAAGGGTTCTCTGCAATTTTATGAGCGTTTTTCTGAATAAGATCAACCTTATTTTATATATATATATATATATATATATATATATATATATATATATATATATAAGTAATATATAATAAGTATATATAAGCAATATATATAAGTATATATCAATTTCCCCTCGTATGACTATCAATAGTCAGTGTCAGGTTTTTTCAACGCCATGCATGGATTTTTTTTTTTACCCATGCCACGGATATTGGAAATGTCATGCATTTACAGTAGAAAAAAATGGACTTCACGCGAAAAGACGGAGGTTATCAAGGAGTCACGAGTTTTAATATTTTTATGCCAGAATTTTTTCATACAGCTAAGATTAGCTTAAAAAATGACACACTATTAAAAAAAAAATCCAATTTACTGCTGAGGTTCTATTGCAAAATGGTTTAACATGAGTTTTGTTGTCAGTACAGATAAGAAGTATTTGAGGAGTAAAAAAACAAGTTTTTTAAAACTAAAAGTAAGGAGCGACATTAAAACTTAAAACGAACAAAAATTACCCGGTATATGAAAGGGGCTGCTCCCTCATCAACGCCTTGCTCTTTGCGCTAAAGTTTGACTCTCTCTCAACTCTACTTTTTAAAAAAGTAAAAACTTTAGAGTAAAGAGCAGGGCGTTAAAGAGGGAACAGCCTCTTTCATATACGGGGTAATTTCTTTTCGTTTCAAGTTTTAATTTCGCTCCCTACTTTCAGTTAAAAAAAAACTTGTTTTTTTTTTTATTTAATTTCTGAACGTTTTTTAGTTAATCCTTATTTTGATTTCGGCTCTCCGCAGATGAATAATTAAAGCGAAATTTGCGTATTTATTTATTTGGCTTTATTAGTTTTCCCATAATTTTGATCGAATGATTTTGAGAAAAAAGGAGGGGAGGAGACCCAGTTGCCCTCAAATTTTTTGGGTACTAACTAGAATTTTTAGTTTTTGACGAACGTTTTCATTAGTAAAAAATATACGTAACTTACGAATTAGCTTACGTAACAAACTTCTATATTTGTATGTTTTTATTACGTATATGAGAGGGTTCGCTCACTCGTCAATACCTCCCTCTTTGCACCAAAGCTTAAATTTTGTCCCCTGAATCAAAAAGGCCGTAGAATAAATAATTGAATAAAACTATTCAACTATGAAAAAGAATAAAACTTTTCATATATATTTTTTCATGTTTTTTAAATAATGCTAGAAAATCCTGCGCTCCCTTCATGAAATTTTTCTTCCCCCATGACAAATTCCTCAATGGAAAGTTTCCCCCACATAACCCCCTCTTCTCAACCCCCCCGCCCAACCAAAAATTCCCCTGAAAACGTCTGTACACTTCCCAATAACCATTACTATATGCAAACACCGGTCAAAATTTATAACTTGCAGCCCCTCCCACGGGGACTGTGGGGAAGTAAGTTGTCCCCAAAGACATAGTTAAAAGGTGTTTCGACTATTCTGAATAAAATGACTATTCCAGAATTTTGATCTGACGACTTTGGAAAAAAATGAGCGTGGGAGGGGGCCTAGGTGCCCTCCAATTTTTGGTCACTTAATAAGGGCACTAGAACTTTTCATTTTCGTTCGAATGAGCCCTCTTGCAAAGTTCTAGGACTATTGGGTGGATACGATCACCCCTGGGAAAAAAATAACAAACAAATGAACACGCATCCGTGATTTATCTTCTGGCAAAAAATATAAAATTCCACATTTTTGTAGATAGGAGCTTGAAACTTGTACAGTAGGGTTCTCTGATATGCTTAATCTGATGGTATGATTTTCGTTAAGATTCTACGACTTTTAGGGGGTGTTTCCTCGTATTTTCTAAAATAGGGCAAATTTTCTCAGGTTTGTAACTTTTGATGGGTAAGATTAAACTTGATGAAACTTTAATATTTAAAATCAGCATTAAAATGCTATTCTTTTTATGTAACTATTCGTATCAAAATTCATTTTTTAGAGTTTTGTTTACTAATGAGCCGGGTCGCTCCTTGCTACAGTTCGTTACCACGAACTGTTTGATTAGCGGTTTTGAACTCGGCATTTAAAATGACGAACTACCAAACCTGTGTTTAATTCCGTGTTGGATGTGAGTTGTGTGAAAACGAGGCTCTAGGCTGTGGAATAGCAGATGGCCTCGTTTGTAATTAAAAATTCAAAATTTTCAACATGTTGAAAATATGATTTCAAATTGCAAAGCTTGGTCGTAGGCTATTGCTCTTAATTTTAGCGAATTTTCAAGGTCAACGTAGGCTATAAGAGGATCCATAACTGACAGACACAGGTGAATACACTAATAGATTCTT
The DNA here is from genome assembly GCF_032884065.1 of Artemia franciscana. NCBI lineage: Eukaryota > Metazoa > Arthropoda > Branchiopoda > Anostraca > Artemiidae > Artemia > Artemia franciscana. The sequence goes on along the minus strand of NC_088878.1, from coordinate 33,179,226 downwards.
TTTTTGAATTTCTTTTTCATATAGGCCTAACACCAAGATGTAAAGTTAAAGAGGTGGTAAATTTTCTGATTACCTCCCTAATGAGCTGAGACAGACTTATTATTGTTTGGTGCCTGAGTGTAAAATTCTAGTTTACTTACTCTTTCTTATCTGGGAAAGGGGCTAGGTAAGGAAAATGAAACTTTCAGGGATGGATCTATGTAATAAAGTATGTCTCAGGAAGGTATTTTGAAGTACCTACCTCCACCCCTTCTCCTTTTAGAGGGTCCTGACCTTAAGTTCAGGACTCCTTTTAGAGGGTCCTGAACTGTATTTTAACAACAATTTGTGAGCATTTTAAATTTGCTGATGATTTAACTATTTTATCACTGCGACTAAGCCCTCCAACTACTGAACAGTCTGACTTGATCAAAATCTATTATGATCTAAAAGCTGAATTAGGAAAGGTAAAGCTGACGGTCAGTGAAACTAAGAGCTTGTATTTGACATTTTCCTTCCTAAAGGGTAACAACCACTCTTCTCATAATTCCATACTGCCAACAAAGAAAACTGTTAAAATACTTGGGATTTTTTTAGACAATGATTTAAGATGGAATTTGCACGTTGACTATCTGACTAAAAAAGGCATCTCACTTTTACATTCATTTTCCAACCTAAAATGAGTTGGTACTGAGGTTTTAAAGTCTGTATACTGCAGCTTTGTTAGACCTTCTCTTGAGTATGCACGCCCTGTTTGGCATCCAGGATTGACAAAAGATGAAACAGATAGACTTGAGACAATACAAAAAAGAGCTGTAAAAATTGTACTTGGACAAAACTACTCAACTTACAAGGATGCACTGAAACAACTCAATTTGGACTCACTTGATAGTTGTTGACATGGCTTAACATATTGATTGGGACTAAATTGTTTGAATTCCCCAACTCATTGTTGTCTGCTACCCAACCTTGAGAGCCCCCCAACAGAAGGAACAGTTACTAGACTCTGACAAATAAAAAAGAATTATCCACAGTTACTGACTTGCTCAGCCTATAGTACTGAGAGATATTGTAAATCATTTTTTCCATATTTTACACATCATTTTAATAATAATGATGCGACTAATATTTAATGTTTGATTAATATGTGTTTGATTAATAAAATGTTTGTTTAAATTTTCCTGTGAGTGTTTTTGAAGGTATAAATTATTTTTGTCATGACATGTTAATGCTAGCTCTGGCTATTGTAATGAATAAATATATTCTATTCTATTAGCTGCCAATTAGTCCTTTCACTCCCTTGACTCCCCTAAAAGAATAACTTTCCACAATAGCCAAAAGTAGCTAAAGTAGAATTTTACCTAAAACTGTTTTCAACATCAAAACTTTGCTCAATTACAATTTACAAGATTTAATAGATCTGCAAATAAAGTTCCTAAAGTAAGAAAAAACCATTGATATGGCTTTAAATTGTACTCAAATAATAGGAGTTACATTTTTGAGTACTAAAACCAGAGAAAGAGAAACTGAAAATTCAGGTATGGTGTTGTTTTATCTAAATTCCAACAGCTAATAGACCTGTAAAGTAGGTAAATTTCTAAGGCTTTAAAATCAGAAGAGGTTAGACACAGTAGCTTTGCAATACTATCACAGAGTATTGTGGTTTCATTGCTGAAAGTTTCATCTCCTAACCTGACCCATTTCAATGATAAGACTTCCCAAGATTTTACATTCCCCTCCCCTTATACCCAAATATTTGTGCTAGCCTAGTGGTTTTTGCTCTGCTCTAGAACTCCTGAGGTCAGGGGTTCAAGTTTTGGTGTTGCTGGTTATTTGGCTTGTTACAGGGGTCAATCATCTGATCCTGTAAGCTCATCCAGGATTGACCCAGCTCTAAATGGGTACCTGGGGAAGTCAGGGGGAAAATACAGGAAGTGTTGGATGATTTGTCCCCAAATCCCAGCTGAAGGAATCAAATCAGTAGATTGGTACCTGTACAACACAGACCATTGGTCAGCTGGCAAAAAAGTTTTTTTTATACCAAAATGAGATTTTTTTTTGCAACAGAATTTTATAGATTGAAGAATTAAATTTCATCTGAATATACAGGATTATAATAGCAGGAATTAATCCTGAATGTAACACCAAATGTACTAATTCAAACAGTTGACTCATTCATATTCAGTTGAGTCTTCATTCAGAAATCAAACTGAAAATCATAAAGGGAAAATAGAGAGGGATTTAGAAAAGCAATAAGACAGGACATCATAGCCTTTTCAAAATATCACAACACATGGATATCATTGGTCCATCTTTACATCACAATGTCCACCTTTGTTTAGAATTTTCTTTCCAGGGAAAGGATTAATGGTTCATTAACACAATGCAGGAATCCATTTGGATTTAGCATTCCGTGTCAAGATTCTGTCCATTTTTCTGCTTGAAAAATTCTCTAGCTTTCATCAACAAAAAACTATGACTACAGAACATCAAAATCTTTTTTATTTCAGACTGAATTTCTATATCTTTTTGTCTTCTGTGCCACCGTTTGCAGTACAAGGACTAAACCAGGAATCAAATAAGCCAATATTCTTTTTCTAGAACTTTTTCTTCCAGTTCCAAAATTAGTATACAGGGTATATTAGCTGCCAATTAGTCCTTTCACTCCCCTGACTCCCCTAAAAGAATCTCAGATAATCAGAAATCCATTATCCTCATCTGTGACCAAGTCCTTGAAATAACCAGGTCTTCCTGTCAGTTTTTAACCCATAATCCTAATTCAAGTTCTTAATTCATTGATGGGCTATGGGAAGTGCAGGTGCTTGAGTTGCCTATTCTCAGCAGTTAAAGGCCTGTAGGCCAGTCAGTATCAATACAGTACCTACCACTCATCCCCACTCTTCTGCACTCTCCAAGACAAATGATGAATAACCTTTTTTTCTTCAACATGCATTAGTGATCACTGCACAATTTTTCTCTTCTTTAAGATATCATAAGAAGCTTTAAATTTTTTTTATCAATGTGCCAAGGCAGGTTAGAATTCAGGATTACAGTGTAGGTATTTGGTATATTAGCCATGTAGCATAGGCGCTTAAGGGAAATAGTCTCCACAATCAGTGGCTGACAATCAAATTATACATGCTGGGTAATTTCATCAGTTAAGAAGCAGACAGAGGATAGAGGAGATGCAGTCAATCCACACTGATTTTTCCATTTGAAAATTTTGCCTTAATACAAGGACAGAATTCTGGGCCATCTTTCAAAAAGATACAGCCAGATTTCCATATGCATTTCAGCAATGTGTAAAGGAGCCATTACAAGTTTTATAATGTGAAATAAGTTAGAATGTTTGGATAATAAAAAGCCCACAGAAGAATTTGGAGCATTAACTGCAAGGGAATCATCAGATTTGGCAACTCTGTCTTGGGTCAAATCTTTCATTTCATTACAAAATTTTCTGAATTTTGAATAACTATCTTAATTAGGGAACTTTTTACTCTGGATTTATGCCTTGTTGTGAATTATTGCTCTTGAGTTTCCTGATTATCGGTGAGGGAAGCTGAAAGGACTTGATGAAGGAGGGAAATAGTGGTGGCCTGGTTTGCATTCAGTTTAGGCTTCACTTAAAGACAGTATTTATTTGAAGTCTTTATTTTACAGGAATTGTAGTTCATTTGTCTTATAAAGAAGAGCAGATTTTATTTGAGTTGATTGAGCCCTGGCTTTTTTGAAAGAAGTGATTTTAAAATAGTTAAACAAACCTAGAAATGACAGAAAACATCACATTCATTGAGGTTCCACTAATTCAGGGAGGTGAGTCAAACTGTTTGTTTCCTTTGTGTTTTTCTTAGTTTTCTTAAATTTTCTTACTTTTGAGTTTATTTCTTCCAGATACATATTGTCTTCAAATGTCTTTCAAGATTTTTATCTTTTTTATGTCACTTGATATTAACCAAGTGACATATAGCAATTGCAAATTCTGTCGGTCTGTCTGTCCTGGTTTTACTACTTTAGGCACTTCCAGGTAAGCAAGGCCTATGAAATTTGGCAGGCGTATGAGGAACCAAACCAGATTAAATTATAAATTGTCTTTTCCCCAATTCAACCATCATGGGATGGTTAAATAGGAAAAATTAGAAAAAAGGAGGTGTTTTTAACTTAGGAACAGGCGATCAGATCTTAATGAAATTTGTTGTTGGAAGAATATCGTGTCTCAGAGCTCTTATTTTAAATCCTGACCAGATCAGGTGACACTGGGCGGGAGTTTGGGTGAGAAACCTATAATCTTGGAAAACGCTTAGAGTGGAGGGATCAGGATGAAACTTGGTGGGAAAATGAGCATAAGTCCTAGATACGTGATTGACATAGCTGGAACGCATCCGCTCTCTTTGGAGGAGTTGGGGGGAGGGTTAATTCTGAAAAATTAGAAAACATGAGGTATTTTTAACTTATGAAGGAGTGATCAGATCTTATTGAAATTCGATGTTTCAAAGGATGTCATGTCTTAGAGCTCTTATTTTAAATCTGGACCGTATCCGGTGACATTGGGGGGAGTTGGGGGGGGGGGTCCTAAAATTTTGGAAAACGCTTAGAGTGGAGGGATTGGGATGAAACTTGGTGGGAAAAATAATCACAATTCCTAGATACATGATCGACATAACCGGAACGGATCCTCTCTCTTTGGGGAGGGAAAAATCAATAAAATTGATTTTATTTTAAAATCAATTTTAAAATAGACAGGCCACACTTCAAGTATAAAGAAAATCTGCACTTATAGCCCATTTTTATAGCATAAAAGGCAAATACAAAGAGTGTGAATCAAACTTTAAAACAGACAGGTCACACTTCAAGTATAATAGAGTTTGGAGCTAGCAACCAAGAGCAATGTTAGATCTTGTATGCTGCTTGATGAAAACAGCTCTTTGATATAAATCACAGAAAGCATCTGGTTATAATGGCTGGAGTATTTCAAAGAAACACTTAATCCAAGTATCTTTTTCAAAGGTCTACATTTTTGACCTGTTTTCTGTTCTAGTATCAGTCTCCAGTTCACTTCTCCTTGGTTCAGAGGTGGTAGACAATATCTGAACCCTGAAGAAAAATAAGCCCCTGGCCTGGATGGAATCCAAGCACAAGTACTGAAAGTCTGTTGTAAACCTCTTATAGATTTTCCTCACAAGATTGTATCTGTTGCCTGAGTACACATATATTGCATGATATCATAGTGGAAATCTACAATTGCTCCACTATACAAAAAAGGATTAAAGGAGCCATTCAATAATTTCCATTCTGTCAGGATAACAAATCAGATAGCGAAAATTATCGCTTATATTATACTCATATATAACTCCCATGTCATTCGAGATATGCTCTCTGCTGGGAGTAGGTCACGCTTATGTTGTAATTATTCTAAATAATAAAAGAACCTGAATCCAGATGCTGTATTTTCCTCAGATCAGGGCTGTTTTTTCCTCAGTCATCTAAGAATACCAAGTAGGCTCTCAATCCAGTGCATTGACTAAATTTTAGCAGTTCACCAGAAATTAGAAAAATATTTGGTGTTTGGCAGCAGCCTTTACCAATGCTTTATCAGCTTTAAACAGGGAATTCACTATTTAAAGAAATGACCAGCAGTATATTCTCCTATATGGAATTCCACAAAACCTAGTTGATTGTATCTAGATATGCATTTTAAATTTAGAGGTTGTGTCAAGACTAGTGAATGTTTCAGTGACAACTTTCAGATGTCTGTAGGATTATTCCAAGGAAGCCTTTTTTTTTGTTTTTTACTTTCATTTTCACAATCATCCTGTCACTAGTGAAAGAAATTAGCTTGTCTGACAAACGCACTAGCCAATGCTGATAAAATCCTCTAGCCTGGTACTCTGTTCACCATTAACAACAACCATTCAAAATATAAAAAAATTGACTTACTCTTATGAGTTCCAATTTTCAAATTTCTTTTTCCTGCATAGTGTAGCAAGGGTTTATTACTTTAGCTTAAGTCTTGACGTTTCTAAACCTTGATCACCCCCATCAGAAAATACTCTAGTGAAATTTAGGTCCTTAAAACAAAAGGGTAGTTTTAAGTCAGAGCTTCTGAAACTCAATGCCTCTGCCAAATTGCCAGAATCGTCTATCTTGTAAGAATCTCAAATTTCGAAGTCTTCAAACGCCTTAAAATTTAACAAATGACTCCCATCAAGAATCCAGCTCTAGCGGCTTCTGGCTCCAGCGGCTCCAGCAACTTTGGGTGCTCGGTAATGTTGGATGGATGAATCAGTCCCGTTTCCAAAAAATCAACTGCAAAATAAGAAATCATGGCTCTCGCTCTCATGGTCTTATTCAAAAGAGATTGAAAGACAAGTTTGCAAATAACTGCCGCCCATGCCTTCTCTATCTAATTGAAGATCATAAGACATACATAAGGTGAATTCTTGCCATTATGAAGAAAAGGGCCCCTCGAAGACCTTTAAGGATGTACGGGACTTAAGTTAAGTAAGTCAACAAAATAACTAAGCTCAATTGATTTTGATTACACTGGTTTATGTTTCCAAAAATAAATAAAACATGACTGAAGTTGACCGAATGTGATCAAATCCAAATAATTTGTAATGCAGGTTATTTCTTGGTGGGTATTTTGAAAAGCCTGTTGAGTCAAATGAATATTGTTGATAAAAAAAACTTGTGAGAAATTCTATATAAATCGCTATGTCAGGTGAGTTTTTACTGGTTTTGGATGAATTTATTATAAAAAATATATGTTTACGGCTTCTGAAATTAGCTATTAAACTCAAGCCATTCCCACAGCTATGGACGATTGTATAAAGTTTTGAGAGACGAATTTCATTCGAAATTTCAGTAGTGACACTACCTATTTTTTAGATTTAGGAATTTACCTTATTGGGTTAGAACCCCCTTGAAACGCCGTATTTCATGGAATAAATGTAGCTATGTATTAGACTTTATGATTATATAGAAAGCCTAGATATGCGTTAAGATACCTTAGAAAAGCGTGAATCTCCTTCTGACTCGCTATTCTGGGAAAAAACACTACTTCAAAACCATTAACTCATAAAATGTTTTGACTTTATGTATTGCTCTTATTTAACATTTCAGATGCAATCAAAAGTAAAACAATTGCAATCAAAAGTAAAACAATTTAATTGTTTTTCAGCTTGTAATTTGAATTATGATTAATTATTTCAACCATTATTATTTAATTATTTGTAATTTATTTTTATTTTATTCATTAATTAATCATATATTTATTATTTTCACTTATTAAACAACTTCGAAGACCACACTGCCTTTCCGTGACGAAAGTAAAACAGTTCAAAATAGGGATGAAACCTTTTTATTGACATTGAACAGATATAAAATTTAACTGGATATTTGGAACACATATACAGTGTTCATCATCAGCAGTAAAACTAAAAGACATGAATAAAACCAAACAAAATTTATACCTAATAAACTAATTACATATAGTTTATTGCTCTTATTTTTTTCAATTCAACAGCGGAAGCCAGTCTCTTTGACCTTTTCAGTTCCGGTTCATTCGATTTATCTGACATATTACGTGGACAGAGGTCATAGCTTTTAGGTGAGATGATATTTACTTTATTTGAACTCAGTAAATTATCATAAATTGCATTCAATCCAAATTCACCTGTATCTCTGTTTATGGAATTATTCTTGAATAAATTTTTTTTAATTTCGATTGTTTCGAACCTTGTTTGCTTTAAACCTTGGTCCCTAGAAATCAAAGAAACATTTTCAAACAAAATAAAATGATTTGGAAAATTATAGATATGTTCCGAGAGGGCCGACGTGAAATCTTCAGGTTTGGTATTTTGCTTTAAAGACGATGAAATAGGATTATAATGTTGTAGCAGTCTCATTTTTAAATTCTGGTTAGTATGTCCCACATAAGAGGTTCCACAAGTAGGCTACATGGGATTTTATAAACCCCACTTTGTTGCTCTACGGAAGTTCGATCATTTCCAGAATTTAAAAAACTAGCCAAAGTATTACTACCTCTTAAAGCTACTTTAAGCCATTATTTTGTAAAATTCTTTTAAGCTTTTCACTCAACCCTGGAACATATGGTAGAGAACAAAAAATATCTTTCTTTTCTGTTGTTTCCAGAATATCGTCAGAAAATTCTAGAAATTTTTTCCTTCTTTTCGAAAAAGTCTGGTCAATTAACCAACCCGGATAATGGTTACTTATTAAAATCTCTTTTAACAGCAATAATTCCTCCTCAATAAATTTTGGAGAGCAAATTCTAAAAATACGGTCAGTTAAGGATATGATTAAACCAATTTTTACTTGGCGAGCATGACCGGAGAAAAACGACAAAAATCTGTTATTGTTAGTAGGTTTTCTGTAAATCTTAAAATTCAGACTGTTTTCATTTTTTAAAAGAAGAACATCCAGAAAAGGAAGTTTCTTATCCTCTTCTAATTCTATTGTAAATTTTAAATCACCTCCCCAAAAATTAAGATGTTCTAAAAAACTTTTTAATTCCCCCTCCTCATAATTCCATACTGAAATTATGTCATCCATATATCTCCCCCAAAATTTATGTCTTAAAAAGTATGAATCTAAAGCTATTGTTTCAATATTTTCTACAAAACAATTTGCTAATAAAGGACTTAAACGGGCGCCCATGGGTAAACCATTTACTTATTCGAAAAAACCTCCTCTGAATTGAAAAAAAAAAATAAGAGAACGTGTTACACAACCTAACTAAATTCATAATTACACCGACTTCCAAAACTGTTTCACCACTTTTTTTTATTCATGTCTTTTAGTTTTACTGCTGATGATGAACACTGTATATGTGTTCGAAATATCCAGTTAAATTTTATATCTGTTCGCTGTCAATAAAAAGGTTTCATCCCTATTTTGAACTGTTTTACTTTCGTCATGGAAAGGCAGTGTGGTCTTGGAAGTTATCTAAGATGCAATCAAATGCTATAGATTTTGAAAAAGAAATAAATTTAAGAAAGCAATTTTTTTTATGAAAGGATTGCAGTTAAATCTTCATAAAGAGCTTTTTAGTGGGTCTTCTTAAGTAAAAAGAAAAAAGAAAAAACATGATGAAAAAAATGTTAATGCCCAAGTAAGATTTATTTGAAAGAAATCAAATGTCTAATTTGCAAACAAACTACTAGAAATACTAAAAGTATTAATCTTTTTACATATACAAATTTCTGCAGGTACAGAATTATTTTTTTATTATCTGTTATTGTTTCTGAGGTGTGTACACAAGATTTTGTTTGGTTGGGAAAGTTTTTCATATTTTCATTGAGTGGTTTATATGGAAAATTCTTGAATCCGCGAAAAGCACCATAAAATCGCGTGACATAGGATGTTTGGATCCAGTATTCTCTTCTGGTCTATTATATTGGATTAAAAACGCATCTTGACCACTTAAGTCCTTGCTTCAGGCCGGGGGTGGGGGTGTGTTGCTGCAGCTAGGCTCAAGTCGGGTTCTGTATTACACAGCCGAAATCAAACTCACCAAGGCACCTCAATACTCTGGTTTCTTGGTAATTTATCTTGAATCGTTTTAAAAATTTATGGTTAGTCAGGAGTGGACTGAAACTCTTTTGCATACAACACAGACAAACTAGCTAACCCAGATGGAACAAAAACGAGAACAACGTCTTAAAAGGCATTAATCAAGATCAAACACCAGTACTTTTTTTTATGGTGATTTGCCTATCGAATTGAGATATTTTTTTTTATTTGACAATGACAGTTAAGGATTTCCAGTGTCTGAAGTCAGGGTTGTTTTAATCATTTTTCTCAAAAGTTCATCCACTAAGCATAGAATTTTGCTAACATTCTATATAACCAAATTTTTTTATTTGGAAACTGTCTTGTCGTGTTTATTGTATTTTTGTTACTCAGTATTAAAAAAAAAAACGAAAATCAATCCATAAAATTAAGTCGAGTAAAAGGTATTTCTTTGTATTCTTCAATTTAAATGTAAGATGGCTTCTAAAAATTTCAATTTGTATTTTTATTAAATGGGCAAGTTCAATATGTTTTGTCAGTTCTATTAATGTATATTTTTCTTCTTCTAGAGGTCGAACAAGAACAACCTAGTTGTATTTTGTCATATAATCATGAAGAAATTTTTGAGAGAGAGCCTAATCCACCGGCGATTTCAAAGGACAAAAATGGAGGTTTGTTTGTTTGATATGTTAAAAAATCTCACGGGACATAATTATGTTTCTTGCTAACTTGTTGTTGACATCTAATTTTTGATTTATTAAATCTAATGGCTTATGGAAACAACTCGTAAGCTAATTGCTTCCGACGAATTTTTTATCTAAAAATTGAACTTTTTATTTGGAAAACCATATATTCTTCTTATTGTAACTAATTAAATAAAAACCTATTAAATGAAATATTTACATATATTGTTTTGCCCAAATATTCAACTTCTCCAAATCCTGCTGTGTCAACACTAGAATGCTTATGGTCTAATATGTAATATATATATATATATATATATATATATATATATTGTTGCGGCCATTTAACCTTCTTTAGTTATATCTGTTGAGCATTACAAACTTGGTCTTTTTTACTGTTAATATCGATAATGATCTTGAGAAAATTTCATTTGTATTGCATACATGTGAACAGTGACTAATTGGCGATGAATTTATCGAGGTGGATTCATTCACTGATAATGGCAAAGGTAAAATATTCAAACACCATTAGTGACATCTACGCTGTTGTTTTATGGTACATTCTCGTTTGATGCGGGCAAATTAAATCCAGTTCAAATTTTACCTAAGAAGCACAATTGCCAGGAACGTAAATAATGATGAAGGCTACATCGCCTATCCATAATACGAAAAACGAAGGGTAAAACAGGACAGAATTGTAGATTCATTTGTTATGTAATTGATTGTAGATTTTGTTATTTATCAATTTGCTTGGCTGATGATGGCTCTTAGATATAGAGTCGAAATATCCAGCTATTAAAATTTCATTGGCTTAAAATAATTCCTCATTGTATTCTTCATCATTATTTGTATGAGCGAAACCTGAAAAACAATCTCAGCAACATTAAACATGTACAAATTCCAGTCACAAAATTAAATCCTTTAAAAATAAACCAAAGCATAAAGAAATCGATATGAAATTATGAAAGATTATCTTTTTGTTTCTTTTTAAGTTATTAAGATTTTGGGGCAATATCAGATTTTGTCAGTGTTGTCATTTTACCTTAATTACCTTAATTTGTACTTCGGAGCAAATTAAGATCTGTAGATCTGTTGAATGCTCCTGAGTTGAATCGGTGATGTCTCATAGCAGGTATGAGCAGGACGGAATGTCCCACTCATACTTCCAGTCTTTCGTGGCCCACTCTTTGTCCAGTGCCTTCTTGAATGCTTCGGGGGTGGGGGCTGAGACTGTTGCTTCGCACAGTTCATTCCAGGGGTTTAAAACATTTAAAACGTGAAAAATAAATTAGCAGTATTAACTGATCAAATTTGACTGTACTTTTTGTCTGCAAAAACAAAAAATTAACCAACTATTGACTCCTGAAGACGCCTACGCTTTAAAAGGGAAGCTTTACCTTGTTAAGCTGTTTGTTGCCATGTGTTTTTAGCTGATTATTTTGCTTATTTCTCCCCCACATTTTTAGTGTTTACTTTCTAGCATCAAAAGCTGCAAAACTGCCTCCGGTAAGATAAGATAAGATAATATTTATTTTCAGAAGACTATCACAAGCTCTATAGAGCCGAATTCGCTTTATATGTCAGTAAAAGCCAAGAAAAAAAAATTTAAAACAGTACATTAAGTCAAACACTTAAAATTAAAAGAAATTAAAAAAGCAAAATCATCAAAGATAAAGGGCAAATCAGTAAACTTAACAATTAAATTAAAAAAACGGCAATAGAGGAAAAGGGGAATTTGGCAAGTACATAATCACGAATTATTATTAAGGTGTTCCAGAATAAAGGGTATAAAACTTTTACGAAACCTTTCTGTAACAGCATGGATCGGAGAGTAAGTTGGGATTGCTAAGGAGGCTGACCGGGGGAGTCGGAGTCTAATGGGATTGTGAAAATCAGGGAGTAAGTCCTCAGTACGGGGATTGGAAATGACTGATTTAGCGAAAAGCAGGCAAATTTTTTCCCTCCTTTCTTTGAAGGTGGTAATGCGTGCAGCTTTAAGGAGGAAGGAGTATGGAATTTTGCCTTCTTTGTAAATGATCCTGAGCGAACGCTTTTGGACTGACTCGATTTTGTCACTAAGTTCATTTGAAAGTTGCGAATGCCAGACCGGACATGCATATTCCAATAACGGCCTGATAAAGGATAAGTAAACACGGAGGGAATGTATCTTAGGACAATTAAATTTGTTTAGCAGCTTAAAAATGGATAGTGAAACATTTGCTTGTTTAACAATGTTGGGAACATGTGTGTCCCACTTAAGATCACTAGAAATTGTGTCACCAAGAAGCTTAACATGTTTCACTAGCGTTTTGCTTGGGATCGGGTCGCAAAAAACAGGAGTAGATTTAAAGAAATTGATCGTCATTATCTGTGATTTAGTGGGATTTACTGTCATATTTAGATTCTTAGATTCATCCGAACATTGGGTTAGGATTTCAACGGGGTCACTTTTAATATTCCTATGACATACTTCAAGGATCGACAAGTCATCCACATATATTTTTTTTTTTTTTAAGTGTTGGATCAATATTTGATAGGTTTTGATTGTAAGTGTTATCAGTTGTTTTTTCTTTATATTATATTGTAGCGTACACCTCATTTTTTGAGGGAAATAAAGAAAATAAAAATAAATAAATATTTCCATCTTTGGGGGAATTCCTTGCCAATTTCGTTAATCATGACAAGAAATAATAGTGGTCCCAATAAGGTTCCTTGAGGTATTCCAAAGTACCTAGGGAGGGGGTTAGAGAAGGTATTTTTGTATTTTACAACTTGTGATCTGTCTGAAAGGAACGATATAACAATATTTACTAAAAGTGGGTCAATTTCAAAGTTATGATGTAGTAAACGAATTAGGATAGTGTGGTCAACTAAGTCGAACGCTTTTTGGAAATCGACTAAAACCAGGTTTAGCCAAACATTTGGTTTCTCTAGTTCACTTAGGATCGTGTGAATCAAGTGTACAAGGTAATGGGTGATGGAGGTTTTTCTTAAATTACCAAACTGTCGGATGTCAATGCGTGGTATAATTTTAATTTTAAGCCAGTCACAAAGGAACCCTTCGTAAAGCTTAGAAAAAACTGGAGTGAGTGTAATAGGACGCATGTTGGTTATAGTCAGACAGGAAGATTTCTTTGGGATGGGTGTTATAAAACCTAGTTTCCAGCAACTTGGAAATTTAGTAGATTTTGTAATTTGGTTAAAAATATCATAAAGGTCCAGCAATTGTCTCTGAAAAGGCTTTAATCAAGTCAATTGGGATGTCTAATGGGCAAGTACTTGATTTTTTGAGCTTTCGGATTTTATTTGTACATCAGAGGGAGAAATTTGGGGGAAAGAGGTGGAGGGAGGAATAGTTTGACCTGAGCCAGTGAAAGGGGGGAGACTTTGTACTATGGACGCAAGATGCAGGTTCAAATCGTTGTCTATCTTGTAAGGGGGCTCAGGGAGATGAAAATTAACTTCAACAGGGTTTTTTCCGCAAATCTCTTTAATTTTCCTGTACCATTGTTTGGGTTTGTTAGAATACAAATCCTTAACCTTACTATTGTAATACTCAGAAGCTGCCTTTTTCAATTTTCTCTTGAGGAACTTTCTTAGATCATTAGCCTGTGTGATATGTCCTTGCTTGAACAAATTGATTTTTTTCCTTATTAGTTTTTTAAAAGTCGCAGTGATGTAAGGTTTATCGATAGAGCATATTTTAATTTTTTCACCGGAAAATGGGCTTCATAATTACTCCTCAATAAATTTTGGAGGGACAAAGCCTTGAAGTCGACATCATTTGTTTGGTACACAGGGGACCAATTTTCACTAGTGATCCAAGAGCCAAAATTATAGAGTCCTGAGTCAATTAGAGGTCTAAAGACGGTTTCAGTAATAGTAAAGGAATGTTTAACTGTAGCTAGTGGAGATAGGAGTAGGCTAAAGTGGTAACTACCTCCTAGAGGGGGAAGAATGGTGACGGGTCTGTAGAAATTTGGCATATTGGTGCATATTAAATCAAGAGTAGAATTGCCTTTGGTAGTAGGGACTTTTACAATTTGTTTTAGACTAAAAGTATTACATGTAGACTCAAGTTTTAATTCATTTGCATCACCTAAGAGGAAAATTCCAGCATTTCGGTATTTAGATAGTACATAGTCAGCACTGCCATGCACTTTTTCAATAAAATTTATTTTTTCAGTCGCTCTCTGCCCAGGAGAGTAGTAAAAACAACACAGAACAATCAAATTGAAAGGACGTGGTAAGACCTTAGGTCGAACACAAACCCACAAAATTTCATCAAAGGGAGTAAGACAAGGAACTAATATTTCAGAAGGATAAAAATCATTACGGACAAAGAAAAGAATTCCACCGCCTTTCTTACCCAGAGGGTGGGTTTCGTGTCTGAGTTTGATAACCTGGGTGGAATTATTCATTTTTAACATGTGTGTATTTTGAGCGTGTACTTCAGTAATAGCGATTATGTCTGATCTATATATTTTAGAAAAGGAGCCTAATTCATTAAGTTTTTCAAAATTAAGACTTTCAGCGTTGCATAACAAAAGTGTGGGAAATTTAAAACGACCTGCAAAGGTACCATTTTTACATTTAGCTTTATTTAAATTACAAATGGGTACAGGGGGTGTGGTGGGACTTTTAGCGGGGGCCAGATTAATGTAGTCAGAACAAGGGACCGAGGGAGCACATTTGACTTTTATGGGATGACTCTTAGAGTCAACATCGATAGATGAATTATTAGAGTAAGAGAAGGATTCGTCTTGGGGATTTGGGGGTGGGGGAACGGACAATGATATGGATGAAGCACGAGGAGAACAATTAGGATTCATTACAAGACAATTATTGAATGCAAAAAGTCTCAGACCTGAGTCACGTTGACAGGGTAGGCACAAGGGATAAAACGAATGGGCTGGGGGTGGGGTTTCGTAAGGTGCTGGGAAAGGGGGGCTGGTTGGTGATAGTGATTCATGTCCGTCAAGAAATTGCTGGTTAGTGGCAGAGTAGGGAGGGTATAGGGCAGCATACTGTGAGGAGGGAGGAAATAGGACTTCTGTATGCGGGGAGGGGGAGGAGGTAGCAAAGGATAAGGGAGGAGAGTTCGGGATCAAGAAGGGTTTGTCAATTTTTGAGATGTGCCTGATGAACTTTGGTGAGAAATTTTTGCTTGAGTGCGGTGCACTAAAAAAAACGGCGGAAGGGAGATGAGTGGCTCTTACAATTTTTATCTTTGGACAGGGACACTGGAACAGGGCCCCAGGGAGAAGAATTAACATCATCTACTTTTGGTGCATGGGCAAAACTACAATATTTGTCATTACAAGCTAAAACTGGGCAAAGCTTCAGATGCTCAAAACTGCACTTAACGGAATTACAACTACCTGAAATAAAATTACCACATATATGTAAAAATTTGCACTGCTTACTAAATTTACAACGATTATGATTGAAATGTTTGCATATCACATTTTTTTTGTTGGAACTTTTTTGCTGGAACTTTGTTGATGCACTTGGTTGAAAATCACTGTGCTCATTTTTTTTAGTGTAATTTGCCTTAACTCTAACTACCTATGCCTACGGTGCCTAACTACCTATGCCAACGGTACCTAACTACCTATGTCTACGGTATCTAACTATCTATGCCTATAGTGAGTTTGTTTTTCTAATAAAATTGATATTCCTGATCTTTCCTAATTTATTCACTTACGAAAATCGTAACGCTCGAATTTCGTTTTCATTGTCCTCATTTCATTTTCATTGTTCTCATTGTTTCATTGTTCCGTGTTTCATAGTTTCGTGTTCGTTGTTTTCATGTCATTTCAGCCTTTTCTTGGTCTTGGTTAGTCATAAAAAAAAGGTAAAGGATACGGCATTTGACTTTACAGTCCCTACTGGCGGTGCTGATCTCCGTTTCTTGGCCCTTCAGCCAGGAAGTGCAATGGGGGTTGAGGGCCAACCATCCTGTGCTTTCGCACACCCTTCCTGTTTACCTTCCCTAGATTTCTCCAGGTACCCATTTAAAGCAGGGTCGACTCTGGCTAAGCTTACAGAGTCACGCCACTGACCCCCGTCCCAAACTGAAGAATTGGGTACACTGGGATTTGAGTCATAGGTCTGCTTTAATAGATGGTTGCAAACAAAATATACATATGCAGCCTGACAAGGTATCAAGACGCTATCTGATTTGTAAATTCATTACATTGAGCAAATAGAACTATCTAATTTTATTTAAAATTCATTTTTTACATAAAATGAAAAGCAATGAAACATGCATATTAGTAAATGAAATGAAAACCGGCAATTTAGCAATGAAAACCTGCATATTAGCATAACCAGTCAAGGAGAATTTAAGAAGGAGCATGTATCGTAATGCCACTTTAAACATACTTGTAGAAGGTTTAGGAGATTGCCAAAAGTACTGAAGCTTGAACTTCCAATGAGAAAAAGCTATTCATTAGGACCTTAGGCCACTTGAATAGCGTTGTCAGATCTCCCTGGTGAAAATTTACATCTAGAATCACACTGAGCTGATACTGCTCAACATCAACCTCAGACCGTCGCACTTGAAACGGGTATGGAGAGGTGGTATGCTACGGGTATCACTGGACGTTGATTAAAGCCAGTACGCAAAAATTGTTTTAATCTATAAAGCTGCCCTTCTAGGTAACCTCTCCAGTAAAGAAATATTTGATCCAACTTATGAAGTTTATCCTCCCAATAATCCCCCTCAAAATATCGACTACAAAACTCATTGGTCTGTTACTAGGAAAAAACTTATTGTTCTAATATAACTAAGAAAAACATACTATTATCCTCTGAACATAGAATCATGGAAAAGCACAAAATAATGAAGAAAGCTCGAATTTAAAACTCGTCTTTTCAACGTCGAATTTAAAGCTCGTCTTTTCAGATTTATACAAGTACCCCGTTGCACAACGCTCTGACCAATCTCAGGAGGCTAAAAGATTACTTTTCTTAAAGAGAATTTATCTATTTTTCCATTCATACAAAAAGACGCAAATTCTGTGTGGACTTCATAAACACATAGACTTGAAAGATTCTCAGCAGAAAAAGGAAGGGATAAACTTACTGGTGTTAAATTGCAAAACAAATGAAAGGACATTGATTGAATAAGCGATTGGGGCCCCACGTCCCAGTTTCTCCTCACGAAATGGCCCCCACCACGTCTCCATGGTCAGGACCTTATTATATAGCAATAAAAAAAGAAAAAAAATACTCAAAAGACCAACTTCAAAATCTAAAATAAACCTTTTAATCTTCCATCTTTGGCCATTCTCCATACTCTGGCTATAAATCAGCTTGTCTCGGGATGCACTCCCATCCAGCATAACTGCTGTCTAGTAATGTATTATATACACACCTAAAAAAAATTAGACTCTTGAAGAAGGAATTCTCAAGATAACCACAAATATGAATCAATTCAGAGGTTACTCTGTTGCTAGTCTAAAATTATTTTATTTTATTATTTTTTAGCAAATCTGTTGCTTAAAGATAGAAAGAGTCACAAGAATGACTGGAGTACAGGTTAGTGGAGCATAATTCTAAAGGAAAAATGAAGAATTTTCACTAGGTTCCATCCCTAGTCAAATGAGGAACAAATGTTGATGCCTGTTGAGGGTGAATATTGGGTATAAGGTTGTAGAACAAAGGTTTGGGGGGATGAAGTGTTACCTTGTCACGGGGAAGAGTATCCCCCTTGGACCATAGTTTGGTAAGGTATTTACAACTGATGAATAAGTTGTTGTCGGATGGGAAATGACTATCATTGCTGACCACGCAAGTGGTTTTTTCACCCCCATCAAACAGGTTTCTTTACCCAAAGGGTTTCTTCAGCTCAAAGTTAATAAGACAGATGATCAACCCTTACTCAGGCTATCCTAATTAAACCATATCGTTAAAACCGCCTGACATCTCCAATACCCGTTTTATTCCTTTTTATTTTAACTCCTGATCATCTCTCTTTTTCGACATTGTCAATACGGAACATCCTCCCCCTTAAGCGGTTTGCTGATGAACATGAAACTAAATGTTTAAAGTCAAAAGAATTGTTTGGGGCTTAAAACTTGGCAAAGCTGTTCAAGATTTGAATAGCTACCATCACCTTCAAGGTTTCCGGCGCCAACTGTTTCGCAGTTAGAGCAGCTTGTTCCTTTACAATTGCCACAAGCCCAAGTACATTTTAAGCCATGCTTTTTGCAAGAACATCGCAGCGTCGAACAGTCGCTCTTGCAATTACAGTAAAACACTGAGAGAAAAGGAAGGTGATGACGGTGATCTATCTGAATGGCCGTAAATCTCCTTTCCGCGTAATCAAGCCGTATTCTAAAGGATCTATTCAACTTTCACCGTTTTTCCACGCTTGTTTTTGGAAGTCTGCTCGAAGCAAATGATGCTTGCAATCATCGTTTGTTGCTGGGAGTGTTTTTGCCTCTACATAATTTCCAGAACTTCCAACTTTTTCGAGGAATTCCCTGTGGCGGACCTGGTCAAGACTTGTTCCATTTTCTTCAGCCTTAAATAAAATAAGCATGGCATTCTCTCCAGGTTTTCTAATGTTGTCTTTTAGAATCTGAATCCAGGAATAGTCCGGTGATGTCGTGGAAGTTTTTCTTCTTTTTTGCGTGGTCCAGTGGTTTAGATTTTCCTATGCCATAAATTCGCAAAGTTGAATCGCATTTGAGATAATTTTGCACTTTTAGTGGATGATGCAGAATGCTCCCACAATTTGTATTTTTGCAATTCATCATCAATCGCAACAACCCTCTGAATATTCTTTCATTTTCAATATTTTGTAAGATCACTTTTTCCATAAAAAAATAACTAGTTACGGCTAGTTACGTATTTTATTATTTTAAATTCCAAAATGGGTTTTAATTTTTTTTAATCTTCACGGTTGCATAATTCTCAGTCATGTCTCTTATTTTATTTGATTCTAACGCAATACATGAGCAGATAGGGGAACTGACCTGAGAGTCACGGTTTTCCTTTCTTTGCAGGCCTTAGGACAAAGGACTTGGCAAAAGAAAAATGGGAAAATCAACCACGGCCTTAGAAGAAAGGGGACAAAAAATGCAATTATGGCTACCCAAAAATCTGTTCCGACAATGCCAAAGACGTTAATCCCTGGAACCTACAGTTTGACCAAACTCAAAAGAGTAACATCGATCTTAAAAAGCAGAGGGGAAAAAAATTAGGCAAATTTAAGTTCGTCTTTCATAATAAGCAACGCTATCTGTACTTTTGAAAAGTTTCCTGACGACATTAAAGACCATGTTTGATGTCTTTGGAATCTAGAAGCTAACTCAATGATTTTAGTTTAATGATGGAAATTTGTTTTTCAATGGTTAAACGGGAACAAGCTACTGTAGTTCTATTTTAATCCGTAGCTACAAAGAAATTCCTTATACACAACCGTCAGGATTAAGTATAGAGCAGCTTGGTAAGAAAATATCAAGGTTGAATTATCGCTTCTATTGTGACTTGTATAGCCCATCACAAAAATTAAAAGTATATCTGTGTGATATGTTAAAAAGCACTGAGTTAGCCACTTACCTATCTTGCCTACTTTTAGACATATTTCAAATATGTTAAATGCCACAGCTCATAAAAAAATGAAAAAGAATGCGGAATTGGATTTTAAAAGCCCTATCGGTGGTGCTGGTCTCTGTTTCATGGTCCTTCACCCAGGAAGTGCAAGAGGGCTGGGGCCAGCCGTTCAGTTATTTTGCAAGCCTTTCCTGTTTACAAACATCAGAAACAAAAAGAAAAATAGAAGATTCTTTTGTTAAGGCAGTGGCATTCTAATTTGAATGAATATTTCGGCCCTATGTCGAAGGGCCGTCCTTAGCAAAAAAATAAATATATAAAAGAAAAAAAAAGACGTATAACAACATACAACCAAAAAGCTAAAATGACTTTTTTAAAACAGTCCTAGTATCTTTACCTCAGCCAATATAAACGAGGACTGATAAGTAAAGCATGGTGAAACAAGACAATTCCAAAAAAAGGTATATATTTGTAAAAAGATGTATCTTTTGGGGACGTTACATGGATGACGTAATCTCTCTTTGGAATTATGAGGAAAATGTACTTAGGGGTTTTTAGATCACCTTAATACATTGGATAGAAATTTACAGTTTACCTTAGAAATTGAAAATAAAATCTGATTCGTAGATGTGTTAATTATTCGTAGCATAGATAATCTCAATTTTTCTATTTACAGAAAAACAACCCAAAACAATAGATATTTGAATTTTTAATCAGACCACCCCCCACAAGTTAAAAGGAGCTTTATTAATCTCTCTCGTCGATCATGCCCTAAACATTTGTTCTGATTCCCACATCACAGAAGAACTAAACCTATCAGGGACATACTTTTTAAAAATTGGTTTCCTATTTTATTTATTAATAATACAATTAACAGTAGACTCCTCTAGCCCGTATAGACACTCCCGTAAAATCAATTTCACTACGAATCTTAAAAATGTTCGCGCACAAAGCAATCTGTATGTATTACAAACAACAAAGAGAGATAAAACTCCACAAAAAAAACTCAAACGAGACTGCGGCCAGTAGAGAGAAAAGACTAGCAACGCGGATATTTCGCCTGTATCTAAACTAGGCGTCCTCAGCACAAGATAAAAAGACAAAAAACAAAACTAAAAACAAATAAAACCACCACTAATAATAATAAATACAATTATCGCTACTGATCCACGTAGGGAAAAGAAGCTATTAGAGTTACTTCAATGAGAACACCAAAGCAGTTGCTTTGATGTTCCGCGATGAAATATCCGCGTTATTTTAGTCTTTTCTCTCTATTGGCCGCAGTCTCGTTTGAGGATTTTTTTTATGGAGTTTTATCTCTCTTTGTTGTTTGTTGTCATGTCTGGCCAGTTCGGCTTAAGAACTTTCATCTGTATGTATTATTTACCAATAATCTCAAAATAATAAATTTCCTAAATTCTGGTGAAGGTAAAACCCCAGTTACTTGCCAAAGAGGGGTCTATTAATTACAATCTGACTGCGGTAAATACTATGTAGGTAGAACACACCAGAATTTAGAGAAACGCCTACAACATTATAAAGATGATATTACCAAAGCTCCAAATTTTAATGTTGCTAATGTTTCTTTTGATTCTGCTTTAAGGACCCATGTTTTTGAAAATCCTACCCACAAAATACTATTTGAAGAATCCGTCCTTATTAGCAATAACCTAGGCATAAAGCTGGTACTTCGAGAAGCAATTGAAATCAGACTTAAGATTAATAATCATATTTCCTTAAATAAGGACTTGGGGGAATATTCACTAAATGCTCCATACACAAATTTAATTAAAACCGATGTTACAAAATATTTAATAAACCAGTAGACATAATAGAACCAGTTACAAAAAGACCTTTGAGGTTAGCTGCCAAATAGGCAAGATTAGCAATAAAAATGTGTTTCTAAATATTCTTCTTTCATTTCATTGAATTGCCTTGTTTCACCTCAGTTTATTTATCACTCCTGGTTGAACTTTGCTGAAGTAAGGAAGCTGGGACTGTTTAAAAAATTTTCATTTTAGTTTTATTGGTCGTATGTTGATGTAAGTCTTTTTTTCTTTTATGTATTTATGTTTTGCTGAGGACGGCCCTTGGGCATAGGGCCTAAATATTCATTCTAATTAGAATTCCATTGTCTTACGAAAAGAATTCCCTATTGTTCTTCTTGTTTTTAACGTTTGTGATGGAAAGGCAGTGTGGTCTTCATCGCTATTTGCTGTCCTATTTACCTTCCCCAGATTTCTAAATGTACTGATAGAGAGCTGAGTGTACTCTAGGCGAGCTTACAGAGTCATATTATTGACCCCGACCAAAATCATTTAACCAGCGACACCGAGACCCGAACCACTGTTTTCATGGACAAGGGATTCCAGTTCTAGTGTGCTACCCACTTTGCTAGGAAGGAGCGGATTTACAAACTTATAAATACCAAGAATAAATCCAATTGTACTTTCCATTCCTAACTAACATATCTTTCTGATTGTGGTTTATTTAATTTTAATAGACCTAAACATATATTTAATGTAATGGTTAAAGGAAATATATATTTGTGATGTTTTGTCCAAATAGTCAATCAAATCCTGCTACCCAAATGTAAGATAGCTAATGAAAATAATTAGTTATAATTATATTTTTCAGAGTAGAGACAATTCTAATGTGCAGTATGTGTTGTTATGGTCATTGAGTTTGATTTTCTTATAGTTGAGGTATATAACCAACTTGGTCCTTGTTTGCCGTCTTGTCACAATAAAGCCCTTGAAAATATTGCACTGGATGCTTCTGAGCACATTGCACATATAAGCAGCCTGACGTACAAATATATTGAAGTGGATTCAGTCGATGAGAATGACAAAGGTACGTATTTTATTGCCTACCAGAGCATATAGATTTATGCCTTTGCGATCGCATGCACCTACAGTTTGGGAAAACTTATTTCGAGAAAAATTCTAGCTGGACAGTTGCAAACATTCGTAGTTCTTTATGTCCTGGGAAAACTCGACAAGCCCAAAATTAAGACCTCAAGCGTTCGATCAGTTACAATTAGTATACCAAAAGTTAACTCTTGTAATTTTCATATAGCTCGTTGCTAAGTCTAGTAAAACTGAACCAAATCATAATATAATCTATTGAAAGTTCAGTCTATTGAAATTGACACAGAAAAACAAAACGCTAGCAACTCAATCCTGGCACCCAATATAGTAAATGGGACAGTCAGGCTAGAATCCTCCAACACTTCTGAGTTTCGTACAGATTCTTTTAAAAGCTTGAGTTTGAGACCCTTAATGTTGCGAATTTTTTCTATAATTTTGTTTTACTCTTTTATTTTGCAATATTGTCCTGCTTCAATGTTGCATTTAATTCCGACAAAATTTGTTTGTCAAAATTTATCCCGAAGCAATAAAACCTAGACACTACTCTATTTGACCGAACTTGAACCTGTGATTCTTTGCTTCCAGCAACGAAACGGTGTTGTGACATATCAGCTTCATCGGTGTTGCTATATATTTAGAAAAATTGATTTAGAGGGATAAAATTAAATAAAAAAAAAACAAGTTTTTTTAACTGAAAGTAAGGAGCGACATTAAAACTTAAAACGAACAGAAATTACTTCGTATATGAAAGAGGCTGCTTCCTCATCAACGCCCCGCTCTTTACACTAAAGTTTGACTCTGTCTCTCAATTCTTCTTTTTAAAACAGTAAAAAACTTTAGCGTAAAGACCGGGCGTTGATGAGGAAGCAGCCCCTTTCATATACGAAGTAATTTCTGTTCGTTTTAAGTTTTAATGTCGCTCCTTACTTTCAGTTAAAAAAACTTGTTTTTTTTTTAATTTAATTTCTGAACGTTTTTGAATCAATGCATGTTTTGATTTTGGCTCTCCGCAGAGGAATAATTAAAACGAAATTTGCATTTTTTTTTTTTTTTTTTGGCTAAATGGCTTTCTCATAATTTTGATCGAATGATTTTGAGAAAAAAAGAGCGGGGGAGGAAGCCTAGTTGCCCTACGATTTTTTGGTTAATTAAAAAGGCAACTAGAACTTTTAATTTTTTACGAATATTTTTATTAGTAAGAGATTTACGTAACTTATAAATTAGCTTACGTAAAGAACTTTTGTATTCTCATATTTTTATTACATATATGAGGGGGTTCGCCCCCTTGTCAGATCCTCGTTCTTTACACTAAAGCTTAAATTTTGTCCCAATTCAATAAGAATGACCCCAGAATCACAAAAGCCGTAGAATAAATAGTTGAAATTACTAAAAATACTTTAACGTAAAGAGCGAGGTATTAGGAGGAGGTGAGCCCCTCAAATGGGTAATAATTTCCGTTTGTTTTAAGTTTTAATGCTGTTCCTTACTTCCAGCTGAAAGTACTTTTTCATATTTATTTTTTCATTGTGTTTTTAAATAATGCTAGTAAATCCTGCTCTCCCTTCATGGAGATTGTCATCCCCCATGACAAATTATCGATGGAAAGTTCCCCCAGCATATCCCCCTCTTCGCAACCCCTCCCCCAACCAAAAAAATCCTCCTGTAAACGCCTGTACACTTCCCAATAACAATTACTATATGTAAGCATTGGTCAAAGTTTGTAACTTGTTGCCCCTCCCATGGGGACTGTGGGGGAGTAAGTCGTCCCTAAAGACATAGTTATAAGGTTTTTCGACTACGCTGAATAAAATGGCTATCTCAGAATTTTGATCCGTTGACTTTGGGAAAATAATTAGCGTGGGAGGGGGCCTAGGTGCCCTCCAATTTTTTTGGTCACTTAAAAAGGACACTAGAACTTTTCATTTCTGTTAGAATGAGCCCTCTTGCAACATTCTAGGACAACTGGGTCGATACGATCACCCCTGGGAAAAACAAAAACAAAAAAACAAATAAACACGCATCCGTGATCTGCCTTCTGGCAAAAAATACAAAATTCCACATTTTTGTAGATAGGAGCTTGAAACTTCTACAGTAGGGTTCTCTGATACGCTGAATCTGATGGTGTGATTTTCGTTAAGATTCTATGACTTCTAGGGGGCGTTTCCCCCTATTTTCTAAAATAACGCAAATTTTCTCAGGCTCGTAACTTTTGATGGGTAAGACTAAACTTGATGAAACTTATATATTTAAAATCAGCATTAAAATGCGATTCTTTTGATGTAGGTATTGGTATCAAAATTCCATTTTTTAGAGTTTTGGTTACTATTGAGCCGGGTCGCTCCTTACTACAGTTCGTTACCACGAACTGTTTGAGAATGTTTAGTCGTGTAATGTAACCACGTGCTCCTCCAGTGTCCATCTTATTACATGAGGCTTAGTCGGGGGAAGGTAAACATTATGCTGGTTTAGTTAGGGAATGATCAATGTAGTGATGAACTGTAGATAATATTCAATACGTTCGACAAGACAACCATATTATAGATGGATGGGTCTTATTATGTTACCTTTACGGTATGGATTTCGTATAGAGAGCTTCTATAGGTCACGAGAATTACACCTGGTATCTGGAGTCATAAGCAAAGACGATATAACAAACAATATATTTATTTCGGTATTTACATACAAACTGTCTGACAAATGCACTTGAATAGGCTATGTACTCAGAAAAAAGCATAAGTTTGCGTTGAATTCTAAATTTTGACTGAACACCAAATCCTTTTGTCCTTTCGTATATATTCTGCTGTTATGAGTCGTTTGACCTCCCTCTAAATAAGGATAACGTGAATCCGCTATTTCACGATGTCACGAATGCGGGAGATTTTACTTATCAGATTTGACCTATCTAAATAAAGATATCACGAATGCGCAATTTGACGATGTCAAGAATTCTTTTCATCTTGAAAAGATGTAACGAATGTAACGAACACTTCAAGAAAGGGTGTTTTTTCATTATTTTGAAATCGGGTTGCAACAATAACAATTTTCACTTTAAACAGTATAAACCTTTACGAATTGTAGGGGGAATTATAGGGCTTTATGTAACATTCTACCTGGCCAGTAAAGCTGTATTCCCTTGAGATTGACCTTAGGTAGTTTGTAAAATAGGTCTAACCTTGCATTTGGCTTTGGTTAGCTTTTTTAAGCTAACCTGAACCAGAGGGAATACAGTAAAGCTGTAATCCCTTGAGATTGGCCTTGGGTAGTTTGTTATAGAGGTTTAACCTCGCATTTGGCTCGTAAGAGGTTTTGGCCTTAAAAGAGGTTTAGTCTCGCATTTAGCTGTCGTTAACTTCTTACGATCTGACACGCAAGATTTATCTGAAGTTTTTTTTTTGTGAAACAAGCGATTGAGCTGTGCAAAGGTGGCTTGAGTATTTGGCTTCATGGTGCACTGAGGCGTGATGCACTGAGGTGCATCGTGCACTTCATGGTGCACTGAGGCGTAATTTTCTCTGAGGGTACCATACCTGAAACACGGTGATTAGAGGTTCTCTTCTTCATTTTAACTATTCCTGCTTTCATCGTGTAAGAGTTCATGAAAATGGAGTATGAGCAGCCAAAAATGACAAAAAATTTCTAAAGTCTACAGTTTGGCTAAGTTCGAAGGAACATCTTCAACCTAAAAGCAGAAGATAACATAAAGTCAGGATTTTTTTTACGTAATAAACTAATCTATATGGACTGTTTGAAATTTTGAAGTAACAGCCGTTATAATTTACTATTATCTGCTGGTATAGGCTATGGTGGAAACTTATGTCAGGCTGTCATGTTTCACTATTTGCCTCTTTTCACTTTAATTTGAAAAAACGTTCTATTTATTCTGTAGAATACGTTTAATGCATGTTGCTGTTTTTGCTTAAGTAATTTTATTCCAGACGTAATACGCGAACAACCTAGTTATATCTTATCGTGCAACAACGAACAAATTCTTTATAGACAACCATCGGGATTGAGAATAGACAAAGTTGACTTGAAAGGGCCAAGGTTGAATTCTCCTATACATTGTGACATCTATAGCCCGCCTGCAAATGTGATGGATAGAAATGAAGGTATTAATTTAATAATAAATTAAGTTTTAAAATGTATAATAAAACGGATGATTTTGATTTTGAAGTGATTAGTTTCCCATTCTCTGAAAGTAATATACACTCAAATATCACATATTCAGCGTTTTTCTCACAGTTACTTCGTTATGCAAGGATTTGTAGTAATTATATTGATTTAAAAATAGATGTAGAATCTTAAGCCAAAAATTGATATCAAGAGGTTTTTCTGCAAATAAATTAACTTGGCAATTTAAAAAATTTAGTTTTCATTATAACGAACTTTTAAATAAATATCAAAAGAATTATCTAGAAATACTTAAAGAAATTTTTAGCTAATTTCGGAGGTTCGAGAAATGTTGTCACAGCGCCATTTATTTTGAATTGTGTTTCTAATTGAGCGGATTTTCTAAAAAATTAGCCACATGGTAAAGATGAATTCTATAATTGTTTAGTTCATTCAGGTTTTTTGCAATGTGTTAATATTTGTGATTTGGTAAAATTTATAATATTTAGTTTACCTATTGTTGCTAAAGGGAGGGATATATTAACAGGATAAGCTTGTTTTTGGTTTTACTTGGTTGTTTTACATTTGCTGTTTTTTTTTTCATAGGCATGTATTTTGGGGGTGATACCTGACGCGGGGATGCCATGGATATTCTGTGGTAGCCACAACACTGTGCTGGGTAGAGAATTTAGAGTGGCGAAACCCTATATAGGCCAGTGTATTCTCCTGATGAGCCCTTATGTTGAGTGTTGCCTCTGAATTATTTGTCTATATTATTTTTTCTATTGTTTGGTAAATGGCGACTTATACTTATGTGACGACATGACTGCCTGTCCATGGATTATTCTTTATGGTTGATTGTGTGTGGCTATGCTGTTTGACCTATGTGATTGTATGGATGAGTAGGGTTAAGGCCTCATTCAACTGCTGGTCTATATTAATCACTAATTTAGGAAAGCAGTCTTCCTTTTCTCCTTCTGTCTCCTTTTTTTTTTTTTTTTTTTTTTTTTATATTTTTTTTTATATATTTTTTTTTGTGTGTGTTTGTGCTATAGCATTGGTGATTTCTCTTTTCATTATAAATTACAAAGCCTGGAATTAGCTAGTTACTTTCCCCGCCATGTTGTGCTGTGATATATTTTAGATTTCTTAGCTGCTATAGCTTATGGAAACAATCTCACTAACCATTGATTTACCAGACAAAATGCGTTTGAAGATTGGATTTTCCATTTGGAAACTGATATATCTTTCTGATTGTGATTAATTGAATAAATATCTGTTAAAACCTAGACACGTTTGATCAAACCTGAACCTTTAATTCTTTGCTTTCAGTAATAGAACCTGATGCTATGACATTCAAACTTAATCTGTGTTGCTAGATCATTAAAGAAATTCGTTGGTGGGACACTGATTAGTTGTGTCATGCATCCAAATGCTCCATGAGTAACCCCCTACTGGATAAATACAATTATATGCCCCTGAGATTGGCTTTGGTTAGTTTGTAAAAGAGATTTAACCTAGCATTTGGCTTTGATTCACTTTTTTACTATCTTTGATCCCTTTGCTCTAGAGATAAAATATTTAATTGTTTTTTTTTTATGTCTATCACAAGCCCCAAAGAACCAAATTCGCATTTCCGAGTCATAAAACCTTTAAAATAAATAAAATCATTAAGAATAAAGAATAAGAATAGCATTAAGATTTGCATTAATAATCATTAAGAATAGCACAACAACTAAAAAACTGGCTAAACAATGTCAAAAACAACAAAATCTGAAAGACAAAGCCATTCATTAGTCAAAAAAAGAAAAAAAATTGTGCGGCAAAATGACAGAAAGTTAAAAAAAAAGTGAGATCAAATTAATGTTGAAAAGGTTTAAAAGAGAATATATAGGGAGGGAACAAATGAATCAAACGAACATAAAACTTGGGTATTGCCAGTACCAAAGAAAAAAAAAGGAAAACTAGCGGTTTATTTTATTAGTAATGAAGATGGAAAAGGTTTTTTCATACCTGAAGGTTAAGCATAGGATGGAGGACAAGATAGAAGCGGGTTCAGAAACAGAACGTGGCAGGCAATGTCTGGATGGGAAGTGTCTTTTAGTGAAAATGTTTCCGCACGAAGGTTTATTATTGCATTTTTTGCAAAACGGAGGCACAACGTGCCTCTTCTGTGCTCAAGAGTTTCCAGCCTGGCCTTTTTTAGAAGTAGCGAGTATGGTACCATAGCTTCTTTAAAAATTATTCTCAGTGCTCTTTTTTGAATGGATTCAATTTTTTCTGATTCATTACGGGAAATGCCAGGATGCCAAACTAGACATGCATATTGAAGGCTCGGGTGGAAAAAGGAAGTATAGATCCGTAAAGAATGGGATGAGGTAACGCTAAATTTATTCAGGAGCTTAAAAAGATACATGGACGCATTAGCTTTAAGGACAATATCTTTAGCATGGATATCCCACTTTAAATTTTAGGAAATTGTAACCCCAAGTAACCCCAAAGGAAGACACAGAAATATCTGGGGGGATACGGTTGAGGAAAAGGGGTGAGGTTTTAAGGAAACATATTGGCATTATCATAGATTTCGAGGGATTTACTGTCATCTGCAATATCATTGAGGAAACTCATAGGGTTGCTTACTAAGTTCCGGTAGCAGGTTTCAACAGCCGTTAGGTTATCCACAAATTTCCATCTGTTGGGAAATTCCTTAGCGATGTTATTTATCATAACAGAAAAAAGGAGGAGATGATGGAGAGTGCCTTGGGGTACTCCATTGTGGACAGGGAGGGGACTGTAATAATGATACTGATATTTGACTACCTGTGATCTATTTGATAAAAAGGAGGCAACCAATTTAACCAGGAAAGGATCAATATTGAAATGAGTTACAAGTTTCTCAACCAAAATATTATGGTTAACAAGGTCGAATACTTTTTGAAGGTCAATGGAAATTAAATTGATCCAGCAATTAGGTTTTTCGACAATTTTCCCAATTGAGGCAATAAAGGAAAACAAGGTAATGGTAAGTAGAATTGGATTTGAATGCTACCGAATTGTCTCAGGTCAGTAAAAGGTAGGATTTTCTCCTTTATCCAATCTGCAAGGAATCCTTCATGAAGTTTAGAGAATATAGGAGTGAGTCAAATAGGACAAACACCTTCAAAACTAGGTTTTCCGTCTTTCTTTTTCCAGGGGATTATGAAACCGTTTTTCTAAATTTGCGGATATTGGCCATACTCAGTAATCTCATTGAAAACAAAAAAAAAAGACAAGGGCTTTGAAAGAAAGTCACTGAAAGCCCTAATAAGAGGAAACGGGATATCTGAAATGCAGACACTTGTTTTTCGTAGTCTCTCAAGTTTTCTTTCGATCTGAGACGGATATACGGAGGGGAAAGCAGGTTGGAGAATATCATTGAGTAATTGATAAGACAATGCCGGAAGGCTCTGGACGATAGAAGCAAGGAACTTGTTAAGATTATTAGCAGTAACTTCTGGGGATTCAGGTAGGTTGAAATCTAGTTGGTCTAGACTCCTGCCACACAACTTTTTTTTTTTTTTTTACCTCGGACTACCAATTTTTTGCTTTATTGGTAAACAATTCTTTGACCTTTTTCTTGTAGTAGGATCAGGCAGATGTATGTATTTCTTTTTTTTTATAATCCGTCTTTATAATCCACCAGTGTAAGTTTATGTCACTACTTTCGTGTTTCACTACTTGGTATAACACTATCATTTAAAAAAACTTTTTATTTAATTTGAGTATATTCAATGCACGTTGTTACTATTGCTTAAGTATTTTTCTTCCAGAGGTAATACGTGAACAACCCAGTTTTATCCTACCTTGCAACGACGAACAAATTCTTTATAGAAAACCGTCGGGATTAAGAATAGATCAGGTTGACTTCAAAAGTCCAAAGTTGATTTCTTTAATGGATCGTGGCGTCTATAACCCGCCGACAACTCCAATGGACAAAAATGAAGGTTTGTCTGTTTGGTAATTTAATAAAAAAAATACATTGATTGAAATACAAATCCTTGCCAACTTGGTTCTGGGACGTATTTTAAATTTTTTATCTGGTATACCTTAGGGAAACAAGCTCACAAACCCATAAGTTGTCTCCCAATATCCATGTGGAGATAGGTCTTTCCGTTTTGAAATTGATAATCTTTCTGATTGTGGCTAACTTAAAAATAACCTGTTTGAGACCCAGACACGTTGACCCAGTTTGAACTTTTGATTCTATGCTTCCAGCAAAGAAAGCTGGTGCTATGACATACAAGCTTCGTCTGTGCTGCTATATCTAAAAAAAAAATCATCAAGAGGGAGACGATGTTTGCTTTTGTCTTGAAGCCGAGTGATCCTTCAGTATTCCCCTCCTGGATCAATAAAACTACATGCCCATGAGATTGGCTTTTGGTTAGTTTGTAAAAGAGGTTTAACCTAGTATTTGGCTAAATAAATTTTGGCAGGCAAGATTTTTTTCTGAATTTTTTTTTGTGATACATACAATTAAGCTAGGGCGGAGGTTATTGAGTATTTATCTGTATAGTGTGTTGAGTTGTCGTAGGAACAAATTTTCTTAGAGTAGACCTTCCAAAAATAATGGTTGAACTTTCGCTCTATCATAATGACTACTCCCACTGCTATCATGTAGAAGTTATTGAAGTAGGAGTATGAAAAACATTGCCAAAGCCTTTCTATGACCTTGAGCCTGCCGTTTTGCCAAGATCGTTGGAACAGCATCGACCTAAAAAACAGAATTAAAATATAGAATTAAGTTCAACATGATATGCAAGTGTAGGCTATGGTAGAAACGTGTATAAACTGAGATGTTTCTGACTGTGGATGCATAACTTTTGAAAAGTCATTTGAAAAGCATTTCCAGAAAAGTTACCATGATATTAAAGAATAACATGTCGTAAAATGAGAAATCTTCTGGCACTAATTTTATTTCAAGTTATCTTATTTATGTTTTTTATTATCTAAAAGATATTTTTTTTATCTAAAAATATCAATTTTTGGCTTGTTATTCATCAGATGTGCCTCTGATAATCTCCATCAAGAGAAATCTCTTAGGTCTCCTACTTTGCTGGTCAATATTAAGTCATTCCTACTGCTTGTTCTTTAGCCTTCAGGATTGAGTTTTCTTTAGGAGTTTTCTAGAACACTATTCAATTCTGTGATTTTTTTTCTCAAGATTGTTGGTCTAAAAATCTTCCATCATTGCACAAAGTCGTATTTTGAAAATACTTATTCTAATTCGTCGGCCTTTTTCAGTTTTTTCAGTTATTCTTTCAGTTCTTCACTCCAACAATTTAGTTTTTGTTTTTTCAGACATTTTTTTCAGTCATTCTCGACCAAAAAGCCAATTTTCTTTGCTTTAAGAGTGAATGATTCAGTAGAGGCATCCCCTTGTCGCGTACCAGTAATTTTAGTTTGTTTTAATTTTTAATGTTACTTTTTGCTCTCACTTGAAAAACTTATTCTCTTTATTTAATATGCAAAAGTTTAATGTAGTATGAGTTTAACTAATTTTAATTAATAGCTTTTGCTGAAGTCACGTCAAGATTAATATAACATATGAATCTAAAAAATATAATATAACATATCAAAAAAATTTGATATGAATCATCATGCTGCTAGTTTTGGTAAAATATAATATAACATATCAAAATATAATATATAACATAAAATATATAACATAATCTATCTATCTATATATATAAAAATAAGTTGTCTGTCTGTGGATCTGTGGATCAGGTGACGTCATGTTTCTGTGTCGGCTGACGTCATGAAATTAGTTGTCAGGTGACGTCATGTTTCTGTGTCGGCTGACGTCATGAAATTAGTTGTCGTCATTTTTGCTTTGACGGTGACGTCATTCAAGTTATATAAGACATATGTTCACGTAGAAATATATTAATGTTTAAGTTTACAATGACTGATGAAGATGCTCAAAGAGTCTATGCCAAAAAACTTGCTGCTGATAGTTCCTCGGCACGCTTTCTTTTCCGACTTTCTCTATCAGCAGCAAGTTTTTTGGCATTGACTCTTTGAGCATCTTCATCAGTCATTGTAAACTTAAACATTAATAGATTTCTACGTGAACATATGTCTTATATAACTTGAATGACGTCACCGTCAAAGCAAAAATGACGGCAACTAATTTCATGACTTAATTTCAGAACTTAATTTCTGTGTTGACTGACGTCATGAAATTAGTTGTCGTCATTTTTGTTATGACGATGCTTAGTATATTGTAAAACACATTAATTTGGTTAATAATATACCATTTAAAACACCAAAATGAACATGCTGGAGTAATCACTCGGTGAGAGAGGGTGTCAGAACGGAGAATGAAGGTCCAAGGTTCAAATCCTGGTTAGGCTAAAAAAGGTAAAAATCTAAAAACTAAAAAAAAAACTGAAAAAACTAAAAAAGGCAAAAACTACAAAAAAAACTAAAAACTAATAAAAAAAAAAATTAAGAATAAAAATAAAAAAAAATAAAAAAGATAAAAACTAAAAAAAAAAGTAAAAAGAAAAAACGAAAAAAAAACTAAAAAAGCTAAAAAAAGGTAAAAACCAATAAAAAACTGAAAAGAAAAAAAGGAATAAAACTAAAAAAATTTTCATCTAAAAAACTAAAAAAAACTAAAAAAGGTAAAAACTAAAAGAACTAAAAAGAAAAAAAAAACTAAAAAAAGGAAAAAAACTGAAAAATAAAGGAGAAAAAGAAAACTAAAAAAATATAAATAAAAATAAAAAACTAAAAAGATAAAAACTTCAAAAAAAACTAAAAAGAAAAAAGAAAAAAACTAAAAAACCTAAAAAAAGGTCAAAACCAATAAAAAAAAACTAAAAGGAAAAAAAGGGAAAAAATTAAAAATTTATTTCATCATATACCAATTCAAAAACGAATGTATACCGGGATGACGACCGGGACACAGGGAATATAAATGACACAACTACAACGGGGACGCCGGGGGGCACAGGGGGATATAAATGACGACCGGGACACCGGGACACAAGGAATATAAATGACGCCCGGGACACTCAAAGAGAAATCAGAGACTGGGACACCGGGACACAAATGACGACCGGGATACAGGGAATATAAATGACGACCGGGACACAGGGACATAACTACAAAGGGGACGCCGGGGTGCACAGGGGGATGTATAAATGACGATGGCGACTCAGGGAATGGTCGATTAGCAATCACCATCAACAAAGCTCAAGGGCAATCATTAGAATCATGAGGTATAGATCTGAATACGGATTGTTTTCCCATTGACCATTATATGTTGCATGTTCAAGAGTCGGTAAACCTGACAATCTATTTATATGCACAGACAATGGGACAGCAAAGAATGTTGTATATTCGCAAGTTTTACGTAGTTAAAAACATATATATATATATATATATATATATATATATATATATATATATATATATATATATATATATATATATATATATATATATATATATATCTATATTCACAGGTGGGACATAGGGACACAACTACAATGGCGCGTAACTAATATGGCGCGTAACGACTTACGTGCGCGGGGGGGGCTTGGGGGGGGGCGCGAAGCACCCCCACCAACTAGGTGTTGGGGTGGCGCTTCGCGCCACCCCAACAGCTAGTATATATATAACATATATATATATAAATATATAACATAAAATATATAACATAAAAAATATAATATAACATATCAAAAAAATATAATATAACATATCAAAAAAATTTGATATGAATCATCATGCTGCTAGTTTTGGTTAAGGAGTTTTCTTTTTCAGAGGTAAATCGCGAACAACCTAGTTATATCTTACCCTATAACAACGAGGAAATTCTTGACACTCAAACATCTAAATTAAGAACTGATCAGGTTGACATGAAAAGTCAGAGGTTGAATTCTGCTATAAATTCTGACATGTGTAATCCATCTACAGCACCTATGGACGGAAATGAAGGTAAATTTGTTTGATAAATTAGAAACCTCAAGTTAGCTAATTGCCCTTCTCGCCAACGTGGTGCTGGGAAATATTTTGAATTTCTTAAATGCTATATCTAATGGAAATAAACTAAAAACCCAATTTATGGCAAGACGAAATCCGTCTTGAGTTTGGACTTACCATTTTGAAACTGATGTATCTTTCTGATTGTGGCTAATTTAGTAAATATCTGTTAAAGAAAATTTATACATATGATGTGTTGCCCAAATATTCAACCAAATCAAACAACTCCAATGCAAGATTATTTATAGAGGTCATTGAATATATTCTATTCTACATAAGGGGACAAGTCCAACATGTACTCTATCTTCTTATGCTGTTTGGTAACATTATTTTTCGCTTATTTTTCTTGATTTTGACTCACATTTGTTTTGTGGAAATCCGGAACTTGCGTGTACGAAACACTACGTAACTGAACAAAGAATATTCCTGATTGGATTTGTTCCATCTGTAAAGCTGCCATTGAATTTTTTAGTGACCCTAGTGGGAATGATCCCGTTAACTCTTTAATACCTTGCCGAACGCCACTGAATGTCAGAGCCTCTGTGTCTCAAGATTTTCGATTGGGTGTCAGCCAGCAAACACCTATTTGAAACAATCCGAGTTAAATAATCAGATAAACTGGATAAATCAGGGTAGCTCTGCCTGCGAGGATGCTGTTGATTTTGTGAGTGAGTTTTCAGTTTGTGAGCAAACACCTATTTGAAACAATCCGAGTTAAATAATCAGATAACTAGATAAATCAGGGTAGCTCTGCCTGCGAGGATGCTGTTGATTTTGTGAGTGAGTTTTCAGTTTGTCAGCAAACACCTATTTGAAACAATCCGAGTTAAACAATCAGATAAACTAGATAAATCAGGGTAGCTCTGCCTGCGAGGGTGCTGTTGATTTTGTGAGTGAGTTTTCAGTTTGTCAGCAAACACCTATTTGAAACAATCCGAGTTAAATAATCAGATAAACTAGATAAATCAGGGTAGCTCTGCCTGCGAGGATGCTGTTGATTTTGTGAGTGAGTTTTCAGTTTGTGAGCAAACACCTATTTGAAACAATCCGAGTTAAATAATCAGATAAACTAGATAAATCAGGGTAGCTTTGCCTGCGAGGATGCTGTTGATTTTGTGAGTGAGTTTTCAGTTTGAGAGCAAACACCTATTTGAAACAATCCGAGTTAAATAATCAGATAAACTAGATAAATCAGGGTAGCTCTGCCTGCGAGGATGCTGTTGATTTTGTGACTGAGTTTTCAGTTTGTGAGCAAACACCTATTTGAAACAATCCGAGTTAAATAATCAGATAAACTAGATAAATCAGGGTAGCTCTGCCTGCGAGGATGCTGTTGATTTTGTGAGTGAGTTTTCAGTTTGTGAGCAAACACCTATTTGAAACAATCCGAGTTAAATAATCAGATAAACTAGATAAATCAGGGTAGCTTTGCCTGCGAGGATGCTGTTGATTTTGTGAGTGAGTTTTCAGAAACTTCTGAAACTGCTCATGGGATTTCTCTTATGATTGTGAACTCTGCCCTGTTTTTTGTCCGCGATTTATTTGCAAATGGTATTACGAAGACTGTAATCACTGAAGGTATGGCAGACTTTACAGCCTGGATACTTTGGTGACTGCAAAGAATTTGCTCTGGAAAGTTACAGGAAATCCTGTGTAGAGAGTAATGAGACGTGGCGACGATGCAGTAGTCGCTACAGCTAAAGCCATTATGAAGCTAGATTTTGGTCTTGACCAGAAAAGTTTTAAATGGCCTGCTATAGTGCCTCCCTCATTCAGAGACGACTCTTTGTTAAAGTCTGATTCCAGCGGTTCAAGGCGTTTACTAACCCCCCCCCCCCGCGGAAAATATTGTTCCGAATTTGATAAAAAAAAAAATGTTTCGTTGAGAAGTCCTAAAGAAAGGGTAAAAGAGGCATTTCACATCATAATTATCTTAAAAACTTGGAAAAAAAAACCCGCAAATCCATTTTTGTCGAAAAGACTTCCATATGAACTTCTGCAATTTCGGCGGTAGTGGACGCCAAAAAAAAAAAAAAAAAAAAAAAAAAAAATGAAAACAGAAGAAAAAAATGTAGGCGAAAAATTATTAAAATTCAGCTACAACCTTATGGCACAAAAAGTTTAAGAAGGTTTAGCTTCCTTTTGAAAGGATAGTTGCCTTTGGAAACCGACAAATTCTCGTTGTTTAAGCTTTTACGGGCGAAAGTGTTGTCGAATTCTACGATTTTTTTACGGGTATTGGCAGTTTTTTTTCATAGGATTTAAAAAAAGGATTTGTTATTCTAATTAAACGACCATTGTGTTTCAGGAATCGTTCTTAAGCCTGCAAAAATCCAGCAAAGGGGTATTTTCCAGCAAAGGTTGTTTTTTTTTGGGGGGGGAGGGGGACAGAAGAAACTTTAAAAACGTATCGAAAATGTGAACTCCCTGTTGATTTCTGAGATTATTTCTTGTCTACGCCGTTATAATGATAGTAAAGAGTAAAATTAAACCCCAAAATATAGAATTTAATCCATATAAGAGGGGGACTTCCCCTTCCTCGTCCACATCCTTTTCCATATCTCCACTTCACGGTCGCAGAAACTTTGGTGTGTGCTCAGTAGATCAGAAATTGACAGTTCTAGTCCTTTTTTAAAGTCCAAAGGGGTTGGAGTGGGGTGGTATTTTCCGGGTGGTTTCGGAGGGTGTATTTTCTGGCGGGAGGGATTCTAGCGTACGCTTGGGTCGACTTGTTAGTGAATGTAGCTGAAAGCTAGAGAAGTTCATTAATTCTTCTGGGATATTTTGAGCAGCACGTACATAGTGCCTTGTGGTTAACTCAACATCCCCCTCGGGATTTCCTGAAAGTCTCAACTTTTCTGGTTTTGTTTTATTTTGTGACAGTTAAACATATCTGTTGTTTGAACTTTGGGCTGTTTTTAACCGTTTTTCCCAAAAGTTTATCTTCTAAGGAATCCACTCATTCAAGTTTTTATGTAAACCTACCCGGATTCGTTAATTTACTGACTATTATATTCCTTTTATTACATTTTTGTTACTCAATATTTACAGAAAACAAAAATAATTGCATGCAATGAAGCCCAGTTGTAATTCTTCGGATTCTGCGATTTAAATGTAAGATAGGTTCTTAACATGACAATTTTAATTTTTAGCATATGACTAAGATCATGTGTTATCAGTTATATTGAAACATATAATATGAAAAAAACTTCGTTTTCTTAAAGAGTTAAAGAGGCTGCGTCCCAAAGTCGAACCTTAAAACGTACAGGAATTAGAAGAGGCAGTTGGGGGGCTGCCGCCCCCCAAACCCCCAGCTTTTAAAGACTCTTTTGTACAGGTTTTTTGTTTTTTTGCTAACCCCCCGCTCTTGGCTTCGGAAAGGCCCTCTTTTAATTAACAAAAAATTGAAATGAATGAATAATGGAATAACTTCGAAAAATGTTAAACACAAGAGGACAGGAGAACCATTGCGCCGAAACTAGTAATTAGTAACAATGAAGTCCCCCCCCCCCAAAAAAAAACCTGTACAAAAGAGTCTTTAAAAGCTGGGAGTTTGGGGGGCGGCAGCCCCCCAACTGCCTCTTCTAATTCCTGTACGTTTTAAGGTTCGACTTTGGGACGCAGCCTCTTTAACTCTTTAAGAAAACGAAGTTTTTTTCATATTATTTCTGTACGTTTTTCTACAATTCATGTTGGATGTAATTTAATAATTCCTGTACTCCTCGTACAGGAATTAGAAGAGGAACTTGGGTGGCTGCCGCCCCCCCCCGCTTTTAAATCATTTTATAAAATAGAAAAAAAATAGATAGAATGACCGAAATGTTTCTTTTGCTCATAAGAAGCTAATATTCTGTTATCTCTCAAATGATAAGCTGTCCAGGTGTTATCAAAATTTTTTTGATGTTGTGAAAAAAAACCGCCCGTAAGGGACTTGAACCCTTGACCCGAGGATTAAAAGTCTCACGCTCTACCAACTGAGCTAATAACTTGCATGTGTGTAAATATAACTTCTCAATAGCTTTTAAAAATTTCAAATTAACATGGGCTCTTATGGAGAGAAATCCGTTAATTAAATAGCTAATGGGTGGTTTCTGGAAAACAGGGAAGGAGTTATCGGATCGAGCTGAAATTTCGCGGATAAGCTCCTGGGCCGTAGGGGACCTTAACTTGTGAATTTCAGCCCGATCGGACAACGTTAAAAGGGGTGGGGGGGGGGGGGGGGGGTTGGAGGGTCGAAACTTTCGGGGGGTTAAGATTTTCCTACGAAACTTTCATGGGCACTTACTCGGAGAATTCCGCATCGAATGAGTCTTCGTACACCCAGATCCGATGTCGGATGTGACCTGTAGGCGTCTAGGAAAAAAAAGTAAATGAATTTTAAGTGGCTATGCGTGGTTTCTGGAAAACAGGGAAGGAGTTATCGGATCAAGCTGAAATTTCGCGGATAAGCTCCTGGGCCCTAGGGGACCTTAACTTGTGAATTTCAGCCCGATCGGACAACGTTAAAGGGGGGCTTGGGTTGACAGGTCGAAACTTTCGGCCAGATTTTCCCCATGAAGAAAAAGTTGGAGGGGGATGAAATTTTGCAGGTTTCTTAGTTGGAGCTCGGGCTACGAAATGCATCCCTCCCCATCCGTCTGCGACCACTGGAACCGAAGATCGCTTAACATTGTCGTGTGTCGCCTCTTTATAGAGGCACGAGTGTGCCTCCTTGATGTTTATTTCTTTCGGAAATGGAACAGAAACAACCTAGTTGCATCTTGCTGGAAAACAGTGAAGACGTTGTTCAGGTTGAGCCTAATCCACCTACTACTCCGGTGAAAAGAATTGAAGGTTTGTCTGTTTGATTTTAAGGCCGTGATTAAGTGAACTTGAAAACATCGAGCTTCAAAATTGAAGTTAGGTTAGTCTTCTGTCTTTTAATTCTCTAGAGACCGTCGAATGTCAAAACTTCAAATAGTACCAATTATCAAGTCTTGTGAGAGGTTTTGATAGACAGCTTCCTTTGGTGAGATGCTTCAGCCGAGGAATAGTAATATATTTGGCTGGGTCTTGCAAAGCTTGGTTACCGACCAAGGGAGAAGAGAAAATGAGCAAAAGAGCACTATCATTCTCAAATAAAAAATACCCATGTATATAAAACTGGGACGGCATGCACAGAGTGCATTTTAAAATTTATTGTTTTTTCCACTTTTTTTCCTAGGAATAGGCTAATTAAAATACCTCAGTTGATTAATTCGAAACAAAACACCAAACTTAGTTGAAAGCTTTCTTCGAGGATTCTCAGAAAACCAAAGTTTTCTTACGAATTGAAAAAAAAAAATAACTGAAAGTAAGGAGTGACATTAAAACTTAAAACGAACAGAAATTGCTTCGTATATGAAAGGGACTGCTTCCTCGTGAACGCCCCGCTCTTTACGCTAAAGTTTTTTACTGTTTTAAAAATAGAGTTAAGAGAAAGAGTCGGACTTTAGCGTGAAAAGCGGGGCGCTGATGAGGAAGCAGCCCCTTTCATTTTGAAGTAATTTCTGTTCGTTTTATGTTTTAATGTCACTCCTTACTTTAAGTTAAAAAACACTTGTTTTTATTTAATTTAATATCTGAACGTTTTCGAATCAATGCATGTTTTGATTTATGCTCTCCGTAGATGAATAATTAAAACGAAATTTGCGTATTTATTTTTTTTTTGGCTAAATGGTTTTCTCATAGTTTTGATCGAATGATCTTGAGGAAAAAAAAGAAGCGTGGATGGAGGTCTAGTTGCCCTCCAATTTTTTGGATACTTAAAAAGGCAACTAGAACTTTTATTTTTTTATGAATGTTTTTATTAATAAAATTATTAGTAAAAATAAATTTTATTAGTTAAAGATATACGCAACTTAAAAATTAGCTTACGTAAAGAAACTTCTGTATTCTCATATTTTTATTACATATATGAGGGGGTTCACCCCCTCGTCAGTACCTCACTCTTCACGCTAAAGCTTAAATTTTGTCCCAAAATTTAAATTTTGTTTCTTAAGAATGACCCCTGAATAACAAAAGCCGTAGAATAAATAGTTGAAATTTCTAAAAATACTTAAGCGTAAAGAGCGAAGTATTAGGAGGAAGAGAGCCCGTCATATGCGTAATAATTTCTGTTCCTTTTAACATAAATTATTCTGGAATATTTACAGGAATTAATATTTACAGGAAATAATAACAGGAATATTCTGTTCCTTTCAGTTGAAAAACTTTGCCATATTTATTTTTTCCTTGTTTTTTTAAATAATGCTAGAAAATACTGCGCTCCCTTCATGGAAATTTTCTTCCCCCATGACAAATCAGATTCAGCGTATCAGAGAACCTTGTTGTGGAAGTTTCAAGCCCCAATCTATAAAAACGTGGAATTTCGCATTTTTTGCCAGAAGACAAATCACGGATGCGTGTTTATTTGTTTTTTTTTTCCAGGGGTGATCGTATCGACTCAGTGGTCCCATAATGTCACGTAAGGGCTCATTCTAACGGAAATGACAATTTCTAATACTCTGTTTAAGTGACCAAAAAATTGGAGGGCATCTAGGCCCCCTCCCACGGTCATTTTCCCCCAAATTCACCGGATCAAAATTCTGAGATAGCCATTTTATTCACCACAGTCGAAAAACCCAATAACTATGTCTTTGGGGACGACTTATTCCCCCGCAGTCCCCGTGGGAGGGGCTGCAAGTTACAATCTTTGACCTGTGTGTACATATAGTAATGGTTACTAAGAAGTGTACAGACGTTTTCAGGGGGATTTTTTTGGTTTGGGGGGGATATTTGAGGGGGAGGGTTACTGGGGAGGATTTTTCCATGGACGAACTTCTCATGGGGGAAGAGATTTTCAATGGAGGGGGCGCAGGATTTTCTAGCATTGTTAAAAAAAAAACAATGAAAAAATAAACATGAAAAGTTTTTTTTTCTACTGAAAGTAAGAAGCAGAATTAAAACTTAAAACGAACAGAAATTATTACGCATCTGAGGGGTCTACCTCCTCGTAATACCTCGCTCTTTACGCTAAAGCATTTTTAGTAATTTCAACTATTTATTCTACGGCCTTTGTGATTCAGGGGTCATTCTTAAGGAATTGGGACAAAATTTAAGCTTTAATATCAAGAGCGAGGTATCGACGATGGGTGAGCCCCCTCATATACGCAATAAAAACATACGAATATTGAAGTTCGCTACGTAATTTAATTCGTAAGTTACGTATATTTTTTACTTATGAAAACGTTCGTAAAAAGTTAAAAGTTATAGTTGCCTTTTTAAGTAATCAAAAAATAGGAGGGCAACTAGGTCTCCTCCCTCGCTCCTTTTTTCTCAAAATCTTCCGATTAAAACTGTGAAAAAGCCATTTAGCCCCAAAAAATTAATATGCAAATTTCGTTTTAATTATTTATGTGTGGAAAGCCAAGATCGAACCATGCATTAATTCAAAGACGTCCAGAAATTAAACAAAAAAAACAAGTTTTTTTTAAATGAAAGTAAGGAGCGACATTAAAACTTAAAACGAACAGAAATTACTCCGTATATGAAAGGGGCTTTTCCTCCTCAACGCCCCGCTCTTTACGCTAAAGTTTGACTCTTTCTCTTAACTCTACATTTTAAAACAGTAAAAAACCTTAGCGTAAAGAGCGGGGCGTTGAGGAGAAAAAGCCCCTTTCATATACGGAGTAATTTCTGATCGTTTTAAGTTTTAATGTCGCTCCTTACTTTCACTTAAAAAAGCATTTTTTTTGTTTAATTGTAGATAGGAGCTTGAAACTACAGTAGGATTCTCTGATACGCTGAATCTGGTGGTGTAAATTTCGTTAAGGTTCTATGATTTTTACGGGTTGTTTCCTCCTCACCTGTGCTTCCAAACTTAAGTCTCTAGCCGGCAATCCTTCAATTCGTCGCAATCCAAGTTTCTACCACCAGTCACGACCCGGTAGGGCAACGGGGAGGAAGCTACGGGGTTTCTGCTCCGCCTCAAGGTTTGGCGCTTGACCTAAATCTCTTGACTTGTCTAGTTCTTCACCGTACCGCATTATTAGGTATTTTGGATATTTACATCTACCAAGCTCCAAATACTTTTTACAAAGGCGCAGTCTATGTGTGGTAACACTTTTAAGATGTATACCTCGCTTTGATTTCTTTACTTTCCCCCATGATTTCGGCTTTGTGTGCACAACTTTACTGGAGGCTCCTGACTATTTCTCATTTATAGGTTTCTTCATTGCATTGAAATAATTTATGAAAATTTCACACTCTATTAACAAGCAGCTGATTATACCAGCTTGTCATTTTGGTCTCTGGGGGGTATTATCGGCGATCTGAAAAGATTCTTTCTGGCAACCGACTTGTAAAAATTTCAGGTAGCTGAAAATATTCTAGGGGACTGTTAGAAAACAGGAAAATAAATTGAAAAATGGTTCCAATCATCTTACAGGTTATTGTCTTCTGCTCATGATAGTACCGATTTTGTTCTAAAAGCAATATCCTTTATCGAGTACACTTGCGAAAAAGACCTAGACATTTTCTAAGATTTCTAAGCAATTAGAGGAAATAGAGCAAAATCCTTTCAAACATTTTGTAGCATCTTCAAGAAGCTATGGCCTGATATTAAAAGCGGCATCTTCCGCCAATGAATAATTGAGTACTTTTTAAATATAAATTTTCAATTTAACATGGGATTTTCGAGTTCCATCAGTTCACTTAATCACGGCCTTAATCTAACCTGCTATCTTTCTTGCTAACCTGATGTTGGGACCTTTATTTTTAATTTACTGTATTCTATTCCCTTATTGAAACTAAATTGTTGACTAACAACTCCCGATAGGATTTTCATTTTAAATATTGATATATGTGTCTGTGATTGCGATTGTCATAGTGCCTTGTGGTTAATTCAATAAAATTTTCTGAAGTTCACCTTAAAATTTCCTCCTTAAAAAGTCTTCCTTAAAATTTCCTGAAGTTCTCAACTTTGATGGTTTTGTTGTATTTTGTGAGAGTGAGAGCATATGTATTGTTTGAACCTTGGGTTGGTTTTAAGCATTTTTCCCAAAAGTTTATCTTCTAAGGAATCCACAGATTGAAGTTTTCATGTAGAACTACCCAAATTCGTTAATTTACTGACTATTATATTCCTCTTGTTACATTTTTGTTTCTCAGTATTTACTTAAAACAAAATAAGTTTATGCAATGAAGCCTAGTTGTAAGTCTTCCGATTCTGTTATTCAAATGTAAGATAGGTTCAAAACATGACAATTTTTGTTTTTAGCATATAAATAAGATCATTTTGCGTTACCAGTATTATTGAAACGTACGTTTGTTTCTTCTAGGAATAGAACACGAACAACCTAGTTACATCTTGTTGGATAACAGCGAAGACGTTGTTCTGCTTGAGCCTAATTCCCCTGCTGCTCTAGTGGAAAAAATTAAAGGTTTGTTTGTTTGATTTTTCGCTAACCTGCTAACTTTCTTGTGAACCTGGTGTTGGTATTAATTTCTTATATTTAATTATACTTAAATTAATTTCTTATATTTAATTATATTTAAATTAATTTCTTATATTTAATTCCTTATGGAAACGGAATCCTTCACTTACAACCCCCGACAGGATTTTCCTTTGAACATTTATATATATTTTTTTGGTTGGGATTGATTAGAGAAATTAATTTGCACAATTAATTGATTAGATTGATTAGAGAAAAAAAAAATCCTTGCACAAGACAAGTTTTTCAAAGAAAAGTGAAGAGCTCCATTAAGCCAAGAATGAGCAAAGCGTAATAACTACCACAAATCACTATCAACGAATAAGTGAAACTCAGAACTAACAGAAACTAAAGCAAATAGCCGAGTCAAACTCAAAAAGAGCAAAAATTAACATGAGTAGAGCTGATAACCCCTTCATCCCTTCAGACCAGAACACAATTTGGGCTTTACTGAATAAAACAAACAAAGAAATGACCATGGATTGTCATTTTAACTGAGATATACTGAAATTTCTTCCTT
Organism: Artemia franciscana; assembly: GCF_032884065.1. Classification (NCBI taxonomy): domain Eukaryota; kingdom Metazoa; phylum Arthropoda; class Branchiopoda; order Anostraca; family Artemiidae; genus Artemia; species Artemia franciscana. The sequence goes on along the minus strand of NC_088878.1, from coordinate 33,134,444 downwards.
ATGGTTTTGAAAATTTTTCATTTATGAAAGTAAGAAAGGTGAAAACATATCAAACGTATTATATTTTTAGTTTTACGGTTGAAAGGTTATTTGACTTAATTTTGCTCATTCTTGGGTTAATGGAGGTCTGTACTGTTCTTTGAAAGAACTGTCTTGTGGAAAAAAATTTTTGAATTGAATTCTGTTTTTTTTTTACATAGTGTTTTTCATGGAAAAAATGATATTGTATATCTTTTCAGTTGTCTTCTATAAGAATCCATTAGGGTTGCTATTTGCAAGTTGGAGAAACTTTTTAAAAAGTTTGACACAAACGACATACTTGACACAAAGAGTATTTTTTTGGCACTTCGCACTAACCAAGTGACATATAGCGATCGCAAATTCTGTCGGTCTGTCTGTCCTGGTTTTGCTACTTTAGGCACTTCCAGGTAAGCTAGGACGATGAAATTTGGCACGCGTATCAGGGACTAGACCAGATTAAATCAGAAATTTTCGTTTCCCCGATTTGACCATATGGGGGGGGGAGTGGGGGGACGGTTAAATTGGAAAAATTAGAAAAAGGAGGTATTTTTAACTTCCGAACGGGTGATCGGATCTTAATGAACTTTTATGTTGGGGAGGACATCGTGTCTCAGAGCTCTTATTTTAAATTCCGACCAGATCAGGTGACATTGGGGGGAGCTGGGGTGGGGAACCTAAAATCTTGGAAAACACTTTAAGTGGAGACATCGGGATGAAACTTGGTGGGAACATAAGCACAAGTCCTAGATATGTGATTGACGTAACCGGAACGGATCCGCTCTCTTTGGGGGAGTTGGGGGAGGGTTAATTCTGAAAAATGAGGTATTTTTAACTTATGAAGGAGCGATCGGATCTTATTGAAATTTGATGTTTCGAAGGATATAGTGTCTCAGAGCTCTTATTTTAAATCCCGACCGTATCCGGTGACATTGGGGGAGTTAGGGGGGAGCCTAAAATCTTGGAAAACGCTTAGAGCCGAGAGATCGGGATGAAACTTGGTGGAAAAAAAATAATCACAAGTCCTAGATACGTGATTGACATTACCGAAACGGATCCGCTCTCTTTGGGGGAGTTAGGGCAAGGGTTAAATTCTGAAAAAAATGAGGTATTTTACGAAGGAGTAATTAATAATTGGCGAAGGAGTAATCAGATCTTAATGAAATTTGATATTTGGAAGGAAATAAGTACAAGCTATAGATACGTGATTGACATACATGGAAAGCATCCCTTCTGTATGGGGGAGCTGCGGGTTGTTAATTTGGAAAAATTGAAAAATTGAGGTATTTTAAACTTTAGAACAGGTGACCGGATCTTAATGAAATTTGATATTTAGAAGGAACTCAAGTCTCACAGCTCTTATTTCAAATACCGACCAGATCTGTTGAGATTGGGAGGAGCGGGAGGGGAAAACCGGAAATCTTGGAAACGTGATTGACGTAACCGGACTGGATCCACTCTCTTTTGGGGAATCAATGGTATTGGATTCAGTGCTTTGGCGAGTTTGGTGCTTCTGGTCGTGCTAGGACGATGAAAATTGGTAGGTGTGTCTGGGAGCTGCACAAATTGTCTTGCTAATGTCGTTTTCCCTGATTTGACCATCTGGGGGGCTGAAGGATTCTTAAAATTTTGCTAGAGCTCCTGCCATATGAGCTCTTGGCTCTTCCAACCTCACAAGTGCCATATGAGCTCTTAGCTCTTGTTTAATTTGATTTTATAGATTCTGGAGTTGACGTGAAAAATAAACTTGATATCATCCCCAAAATAATTCTATCTAAGCTCTTTGACAATGTGGATATACTTACAATCTTTCTATTTATTTAAATTGTAAGAGCAGAAGTAGTAATAGTAGTATCTCCAAAAGTTTCAACTTAAAACCTCAGGCGTTCTCGATATATTGCTGAGGTGTCTTATTGGCAGCCATAAACACAATGTTTTTTTTTATTTATTTTAAATCAAAATCAAATTTTAAAGCATGATGTTCCAGTTGCATAGTTGTGGGGGGCTGACATGCCTAATATCCCTAAAGACATAGTTGCTGGAACACTCTACTATGCTAAACAAAATAGGTGTTTCAATATTTTAACTGGATGTGTTTGGAAAATGAATGGGCTTGAGAGAAGAACTGCCCTCAAATCTCTTGTTACTCTCAAAAAGGGTACCAGCCATTTGAGCTGTAATTGGAGTGCAAGGGGGAGGACTCTCCCCTTCACATATCTAGTAAAAAAAATTTAAACAAGTAAAAACAAAGTAAAATATTTTAAATGTATTTTGTTTTCAGTAAAGTACACATTATGATCTGGTTTTGGGAAGGAATAGGGGTTATCAGCCCCACTCATGTTATTTTTTTCTTCTTTTGAGTTTTACTCGGTTATTTATTGTATGATTTAAATAAACAAAATACATTTAGAATGTTTTAACTTTTTTTACTTTAATAATGTAAAAAGTTATTAAAGCTTTAAGGAATATACATTTGTATATGTATACTAACGATTCACAGCCATTTTTTTTCTTCAATATAGTGCAAATCATGCTCTGGTCTTGAGAAGTTATGTGGATAATAATGATAGATGGTAGTAAGCTCACCTACGCTATGGATGTCAGGTGATTGATTTTTCTTCTAACGATAATTTCGACAGGACCTGTGCCTGTCATCATCAGGTTAATTCAAATTTGAATTAACCTGATGATGACAGCCACAGGTCCTGTCGAAATTATCGTTAGAAGAAAAATCAATCACCTGACATCCATAGCATAGGTAAGCTTATTACCATCTACCATTATTATGTATAAAAGTCAGGTTGGCCTCTGAGAATATAGAAGTTATGTGGGTTGTCAAAGACATAATTTCTAGACCTTTCAACTACACTGATCATTTGGCTATCTAAAACTTTTGATTAGATGTGTTTTGGGAATTGATAGACGTCAGGGGGGGGGGCTTGTTGCCCTCCAATCACTTTTGACTAATAAAAAGGGTACTAAGCACTTTGAATTTTCAATCGAATGAGCCTTTTTCGAAGTTTATACGACAATAAATTGCCATCTCAAAATTTCTATCACATGCTTTCAGGAAAATATGAGGTTTGAGAGGGGGTTATCCATCTTCTGATCACCCTGAATCTTAAATAGGGCACTAGAACTTTTGGTTACCAATCCAACAAGCTCCCTCCGAAGTTTATTTGGTCACCCTTTGGTGACTATATATACCTTTTATGCCCCCAGGGCTTTTTTTTTTTTTTTTTTTTCAGCTTCGTACACATGGATCCGGTGAGATAAGTTTCATAAAGAGTGAATTTCAATTAAAAAAATACAGGTTTCTATGAAAATATCATAACACCTTCTTATATTTAAAGATGAAATGTATAGCTCCCACCTGTATTCTCTTCTGGTTTATTTTTAGTCGATTTTGCTATGAGTTCAAAATTTATTGTCTTTCAGAAGTGGATTAAACTTCAATTGTATAGAACGTACACAAAGCAGCAAACAGAGGTGGAAACAAATCACCTTACCCTTAGTACAGTGGACTAGCAGAAGTAGTAGTAGTAGCATGTACATAGTGCCTTTTGGTTAATTCAACATTCCCCTCAAAATTTTCTGAAAATCTCAACTTTTATGGTTGTTTTATTTTGGGACAGTTAAGCGTATCTATTGTTTGGACTTTGGGCTGTTTTTAAGCATTTTTTCCAAAAGTTTATCTTCTAAGGAATCCACTCATTCAAGTTTTTATGTAAACCTACCCGGATTCGTTAATTTACTGACTATTATATTCCTTTTATTACATTTTTGTTACTCAATATTTACAGAAAACAAAAATAATTGCATGCAATGAAGCCCAGTTGTAATTTTTCGGATTCTGCTATTCGAATGTAAGATAGGTTCTAAACATGACAATTTTCATTTTTAGCATATGATTAAGATCATTATGCGTTATTAGTTATATTGAAACATACGTTAATTTCTTCCAGAGATGGAACACGAACAACCCAGTTGTATCTTATCGCATAACAGCGGAGACATTTTCCAGGTAGAACCTAACCCACTTGCTATTCCAGTGGAAAAAATTAAAGGTTTGTTTTTTGGATTTCTCGCTAACCTGCTAACTATCTTGCAAACCTGGTGTTGGGACCTTATTTTGAAATTCTTATATTTAATTCCTTATGGAAACTGAAGCATGGACAAACAACCCCTGACAGGATTTTCGTTTGAAAATTGATATACATTTTTCTGGTTTAGATCGATTAAACATATTAATCTAAAAAAAAAATTGCACAAGATAGGTTTTTTGAAGAAAAGTAAAGAGCTCCATTAAGCCAAGAATGAGCAAAAATGAAGTCAACTAATCTTTCAAGCGTAGAACTACCACAAATCACTATCAATAAATAAGTGAAACTCAAAACTAAGAGAAATTTCAATAAATAGCCGACTCAAACTTAGAACGAGCAAAAACTAACATAATTAGGGCTGATAACCCCTATTCCTTCTCAAGACCAGAACACAATTTGCGCTGTACTGAAAAAAAAAAACCATGGATTCTCAGTTTAATTGAGATATACTGACATTTCTTTCTTAAGGTTTTGACAATTTTTCGTTTATGAAAGTAAGAAGGATGAAAACATTTCAAACGTATTTTGTTTTTAGTTTTACGGCTGAAAGATTGCTTGACTTAATTTTTGCTGATTCTTGGGTTAATGGAGCTTTTTACTTTTCTTAGGAAAAATTGTCCTTTGGAAAAAGTTTATTTATATTATTTCCTGTTTGTTATTTATTAACATAGTCTTTTTCATGAAAAGAATAATATTTTATATATTTTCAGTTGTCTTCTATAAAAATCCGTAGTATGGGTTGCTATTTGTAAGTTGGATAAACTTTTCAACAGTTTTTAATCGTGATACAAACAGCATTTTTAAATTTAATTTTATAGCTTCTGAAGTTGACCTAAAAAATTAAACTTAATATCATTCCCAAAAGATTCTATCTATGCTCTTTGACAGCGTGGATACATTCACAATCTTTTTGTTTATTTAAATTGTAAGAGCAGCAGTAGTAATAGTAGTATCACCAAAAGTTTCAACTTAAAACCCCCAGTCCTTCTCGGTATATTGCTGAGATGTCTCATTTGCAGTCATAAACACAATGCCTTTTGATTTGTTTTAAAGCAAAATCTAGTTTTAAAACATGATGTTCCAATTGCATAGTTTTGGGGGGTTGACATGCCTAAAATCCCTAAAGACATAGCTGCTGGACCGCTCTACTATGCTAAACAAAATGTTGTTTCAATATTTTGACTGAATGTGTTTGGAAAATAAATAGGCTTGAGAAAAGAACTGCTTGCCCTCCAATCTCTTGTTATTCTTAAAAAGGGCACCAGCCACTTGTGTTGTAATTGGAGTGCAAGGGGGAGGACTCCCCCCTTCATATATCTAGTAAAACAATTTTAACAAGTAAAAACAAAGTGAAAACATTTTAAATGTATTTTTTTTCAGTAAAGTGCAAATTATGATCTGGTTTTGAGAGTGCATGGGGGTTGTCAGCCCTACTCATGTTAATTTTTGCTCCTTTTGGGTTTGACTCGGATATTTATTATATGATTTTAATAAACAAAATACATTTCAAGTGTTTTAACCATTTTTTTATGCTTAATAAACAGAAAATAGTTGAAACCTCAAACAATATATATCAGTATATGTATTCTACACTGACAATACACAGCCATTTTTTCTTTAGTATAGTGCAAATCATGTTCTGGTCTTAAGAAAGTATGTGGGTTGTCAAAGACATAATTTCCAGGCCTCTCAACTACATTGAACAAAATGGCTATCTGAACATTTTGATTTGATGCGTTTTGGGAATTGATGGGCGTGAGGGGAGCTCATTGCCCACCAATCACTTTTGACTAATAAAAAGGGCACTAGCCCTTTCATTCAAGTGAGCCTTTTTCAAAGTTTCTAAGACAACGACTAACCATCTCAAAATGTCTATCGCATGCATATCGGGAAGGATTGGGAGGGGGTTATCCACCCTCTAATCACCCTGAATCTCAAAAAAGGCACTAGAACTTCTGATTAACAATCCAACGACATCTCTCAGAGTTTTATATGGTCACTCTTTCTATATAAACCTTTTATGCCCCCAGCATAACTTACCTTGCCCTGAAGGCTGTGGGGGGGGGGGGTTGCCATCCTCAAAGTCATAATTTCCGGTTCTTTCAATTATGTTGAAGAAAATGACTATCTCCAAATTTTGATTGGATGTGTTTGGGGAAATGGTGGGTTTGGTAGGGGATTAGTTGCTCTCCAATCACTTTTGACTATTGAAAAGGGCACCGGCCCTTTCAATTTTTAATCGAATGAGCTGTTTTTGAAGTTTCTACGACAACAAATAACCATATCAAAATTTCTATCAGATACATTTGGAGAAACTACGAGGTGTGGGAGGGGGTTTAGTTGCCCTCCCATCACTTTTGACTATGAAAAAGGGCACTGACCCTTTCACCCTTTCATCTGAATTTCAACCATCCATTCTAACCGTTTCATTCGAATGAGCCCTTTTTCAAATTCTTACGACAAAAGCTTCCGTCAATCGATTGACGGAATTGTCAAATCTTGTGCTTCCCTAAAAAGTGTAAGATAATCATCTCTATTCTTCCCATTTATAAGGCTGTTAAGTGGATCTTGGTCTTACGAATTTGGAGTAGTTTGTCTACGTTATTGTAGAAAATAAAACCCTACTTACAAGAAATCTAAAATTAGAAAACAAACCTGACAGATCTTAGCTAATCCTTCTTTTTGAAACATTAATACTTGTCTTTTCTTTTGGCATTTTTTTTATATATTTGACCCAGTAATTGGGCCTCAGTCTTTATCTGGCAAAGGCTTTAGAAACACTTTTCATTTCATGAAGTTAGGGTTTTATAAAATTAAGAGAACATAGAAATTTGTAGGCTTTTTTGCGTGTATGCATCGGATTTAGAAGCTTCTTTGCTCAATCGATCGACGTGTGCCTTAATAAACCCTTCAGTCTTGACAAAAGTTAAATTCAAGTTTAATTTTAACTCACGGCCAGATTTCTAGTTTCAGTTCAAAGTCAGGTAGTGAATAAATGAAATAAATGAATAAATGAAATGAAATTTGATTGTTTAGCATCTTAGATGAAAATGGCAGCAAAATGAATGAATTTTTAGAGATTTTGAGAGTTCAGGGTTCAAGAGTAGGTTTGAATCATGTTGCAAATATTTTGAAGAAGTACCATGTCCAAAATAGGAAATTAGCAAAGAAATATCATGAAAAAAAGAAAAAAAAAGTTTATTCTACAAGTGTATCTGAACAATCAAAGAAAAAGATTCACAAAAAAAAAACGCAATGTTAGGCTTGATATTAATGTCTCAATTCATGTACATTTGTATCAATAAGTGTCGTCGCAGTTTTTGTAATATTTCAATGCGCCTAACAAAACACCAAAAGGCAGAACAGTACAATTCTTTCATCAACTGTCAGAAAAGGCTTCAATTGCTCTAAAACTCGTTTGATTTGCGAAGGGTTTTTGAAAATCAATGAATTTTGATTTCGAACCAAGTATTTTTTTTTCAGATTTTTCCGTTTTTTACAATTTCCTTTTCTTTTATATTATCTTTTGTAAGTAATCGCTGTCCTCAAGCTGAAGTTTTGAAAAAACTCACAACTTGTAAGTTTTGGAATACTTAGAATTGATAAATCTCACAAAGCTCCTTCAAATGCAAAAAACTCAATTTTAGAATATTACTGCAACACCTAATTAGTGCAACACCAATTAGTGTACCTAATTAGTGCACCACTAATTAATGCACCTAATTAGTGCACCACTAATTAATGCACCTAATTAGTGCACCAACGCCTAATTAGTGCACCACCAATTAGTGCACCTAACATGGTGCACTCGTTCCTTATAGAATTCTGCTCAGTTTTTTAGGATTACAGTCATGGCAGCGCCAGTTCTAATATGCTTAGTCTATATAGCATTGTGCACTTCATTTTAAAACGTTAGGGACCAGAGTTTATCCATGAAATGAAACGTGGTTACAACTCTAAGGACCAGAGTTTATCCATGAAATGAAATATTACAATGAATGAGATACACTTTTATAGCACTCAAATTAAAAAAGTTGTCCCTATTGTATAAGTTAAATTTTTTTATTATTTTGTGCCGTAGTTCTCTTGTGGGAAATTTGAGAATCGAAAAAAGGTGATAAATTGAAAATAAATAAAAGAAAATAAATTGAAATAATTTGCTGGAAAAGTGTATTGTTTTAACTTAAAATTTATTTTTTTAATTAAAAAAGTGAAATAAAATTTTGAACTGATGGTCTATCGGCAATATCATTGTATATTAAATATTTAGTTTAGTTTTATTGGTTCTTTCCAAGACTGTTCAAGATCGAGCTTGATTTGCATATTCAGTTTCAATTTTACTCGTTTTAAGATCTATTTTTTCCCTAATATTAATAACACTTATATATTAACATGGTGACCACCGTGGTCAAATGTGGTGACATAATAGGGCATCGTCCTTTTCTTTATTGTTCTGACACTGCTAGTTTTTGTTTTTGACTGGTAGATTGACTTATTACTTTTTTCAACTCATCTTTGTTCGATTTAAATATATGATTTTCCGGGTCCCCAATGTACATGTTTATATTAAAATCTATGTAATTTAGATAAATTAGCAGATACAGTCTGTCATGCATATACATCAGCAGATACAGTCTAGTATAACTTCAGAATACTACTCATGTGGAAAAATACGAAAGGTGTTATGTGACAAATCATTCCAAAAGTGTTTTTCATCGATTTTACCAAAATCAGGCACGCCCGATCGTTTGGTTTAATCAGAATAAACGTTCCTCTTTTCGTTCTCGAAATATTTTGAATTTTATAATCTACTCTAAACGTGCTCCAGCCAAGTTTTGTCCAGTTGTGTAGATCAAAAGCGTCAAGTGCACGACTATTCCACAGCCGGGAAGTTTGTTACATAAAACCCACCATGAGACGGCCTTAAAGACACGATTGGTGCTCGAGAGGGAAACGCAAGCATATTTTCCAAAACACTTTTTTCTTCTCCTGAACATTTTGCAACATGCTACTTAGCGCCTTTCGTATTGTCACTGTCGGAATGCTTATGTACTTTTTGTTTATTTTGTTCTTCAGACTATTTTTTATTCCTGATGTCTTAGTATTTATCCTAGTTGACTTGGAACTTTTTGGGCTCTATCTCAATAGCCTGTGTGCATAGTTGGAGTATTTGAAGCCAATTTTGTATCTTTGTACACTTTGTACACTTTTTTTTTGTACACAATTTTGTTTTTGTAAACAATTTTGTACACTTTGTGTTTGGGTTTTTGGTGCTTCTTAGCAATTTCTTTTTATATCTATTTGATAATTAACAACAGATATGAGAAGAGATCTATTTAAAGCAAATGAACAAAAATGAAAATATAAATATTCATTTGCATTCTTTTGAAAAGACTTCAATGGTGTATGTTGGGCCCCTGGCCCTAATTATCAGATAAATGTACTTTTCATTGTTTAAAATTATTCCTTCTAAATTCATTGAACCCTAGCTGTAGCAATTAACTAAAAATATTTTTTCCTTTCTTTTATCTCCCATATATATATATTTTTTTTTGCCAAAACGTACTGGACGTCTGTTAAAAATTTGTTAACTAGCTAGTATCCGAAAATTCAGGTTGAGTGTGAATCATTGTGCAGGCTAGACAAGTATTTTCAACTGTCTAAGAGGGTGTGGTCACGAGAAGAATAAGCCTTTCATTCAGCTGCTGGAGTCAAACAGTTCGTGGTAACGAACTGTTAAGGAGCGACCCGGCTCAATAGTAAACGAAACTCTACAAAACGGAATTTTGATGCTAAAATATACATCAAAAGAATTGGATTTTCATGCTGATTTTAAATATATAAGTTTCATCAAATTTAATCTTTGTCATCAAAAGTTACGAGCCTGAGAAAATTTGCCTTATTTTGGAAAATAGGGGGAAACAACCCCTAAAAGTCATAGAATCTTAACGAAAATCACACCATCACATTCGGCGTATCAGAGAACCCTATAGCAAAAATTTCAAGCTCCTATCTACAAAAATGTGGAATTTCGTATTTTTTGCCAGAAGACAAATCACGGGTGCGTGTTTATTTGTTTGTTTGTTTGTTTTTTTTCCCCAGGGGTCATCGTATCGACCAAGTGGTCCTAGAATGTCGCAAGAGGGCTCATTCTAACGGAAATGAAAAGTTCTAGTGCCCTTTTTAAGTGACCAAAACAATTGGAGGGCACCTAGGCCCCCTCCCACGCTCATTTTTTCTCCAAAGTCAACGGATCAAAATTTTGAGATAGCCATTTTTTTCCGCATAGTCTAAAACCATAATAACTATGTCTTTGGGAATGACTTACTCCCCCATAGTCCCTGGGGGAGGGACTGCAAGTTACAAACTTCGACCAGTGTTTACATATAATAATGGTTATTGGGAAGTGTACAGACCTTTTCAGGGGGATGTTTTTTGGTTTTGGGGGTGGGGTTGTGGGTTTGAGGGGAGGGGGCTATGTGGGAGGATCTTTCCTTGGAGAAATATGTCATGGGGGAACAGAAATTCAATGAAAAGGGCGCAGGATTTTCTAAAATTACTATAAAAAAACAATGAAAAAATAAACATGAAAACGTTTTTTCAATTGAAAGTAAGGAGTAGCATTGAAACTTAAAACGAACAGAGATTATTTCGCATATGAGGGGTTCTAAAAATACTTAAGCATAAAGAGCGAGGTATTTAGGGGGAGATAAATACCTCGCTCTTTATGCTATAGTGTTTTTAGTAATTTCAACTATTTATTCTACGGCCTTTCTGATTCAGGGGTTTTTCTTAAAGAATTGGGACAAAACTTACGATTTAGTGTAAAGAGCGGGGTATTAACGAGGGTACAAACCCCTCATATACATAATAAAAATTTAAGAATATAAAAGTTTGTTACGTAAGTTAATTCTTAAGTTACGTATATTTTTTACTAATAAAAACATTCGTTAAAAATTAAAATCTATAGTTGCCTTTTTATGTAACCGAAAAATTGCAGGGCAACTAGGCCTCTTTCCCTACTCTTTATCTCTCCAAATCGTTTGATCAAAACTAAGAGAAGGCTATTTAGCCAAAAAAGGAATTAATATACAAATTTCATTTTAATAATTGATGTGTGGAGAACCAAAATCAAACATGCATTAATTCAAAAACGTTCAGAAATTACATAAAAAAACTAGTTTTTTTTAACTGAAAGTAAGGAGCGACATTAAAACTTAAAACGAACAGAAATTACTCCGTATATGAAATGGGTTGTCCCCTCCGCAATCCCTCGCTCTTTACGCTAAAGTTTGTCTCTTTGCCACAATTCTGTTTTTAAAACAATTAAAAGCTTTAGCGTAAAGAGCGAGGGATTGCGGAGGGGACAACCCATTTCATATACGGAGTAATTTCTGTTCGTTTTAAGTTTTAATATCGCTCCTCACTTTCAGTTAAAAAAACTAGTTTTTTTTTATGTAATAGCTTAAAAGCATCCACCTATGGCGCTCATGGTTCAGCACCTCATGGGCTGTTTATCGTGTATATTCATACTTTTTTTCATTTTGAATGTCTTTTGATTTGTAAATTTATATAATTACTATTTTCTTTATAATTACGTATTTACTATTTATAGTAAATTTATATAATTTACTTCTTATATAAATTTATTACCATTTTCAATTGCATGCGCTTCGTTCTTCTCACATAAGTTATAGGTTTTGAGAAGTTTGATATCATCTTACCTCAGGAAGTAATTTATCTGTAATTGGTGTATCTTTTACAAGAAAAGATATTTGGAGAATGACTCTAAAGATTGAGCCGATTTTTTTAGTATAGACAAGATTACTGGCTTGGTTATTTTGGAAGATTATCTTCTCGCCAACCTAGCCTAGATCGCGATGGTCTCGGTGGCAAATCGTACTGCAATCAATAGGAGGGGAAACAAATAGGTCACATCAACATAAGTTTTTGGCTGCCCCAGCCCAATTTGAAATGGGTGTCGTCATTGTTTCTTGAAAAAAGATGGTAATTTTATGCTAATCCCCGTTTCTCTTTTCAATTAAGTGGTAGGAAACAATGATGTATATATATTTTTTAGAGCAATTCACCAAAAGAAAGCTGAGACCATTTATTTAACAATTTAACTTGAATTTCTTCTTTCTTATACCCAGCATCTTTGTTTATTTTTCTGGAACTAGCAATTCAGCTTGGCGGAAGGTGTCCGAGTAATGCATGGTGTGTTAAGGCGTGATGACCGTGAGTATCAATAATCCTGAGCTTGAAGTTAGGGTAAGTTCAAAGGAACCTCGTCGACCTGAAAAAGAGAAATTAAAGTAAATCAGATTGTAAGTAAATTTTCTTTTCAGTTACAATAAGTAAAGCTACCTGGGCTTTTACAACAGACGTAACAACTTACCATACTATGTTCGTAAAGGTTATAGGTGGTATTAAACTTGAACTGAAAGCTAACTTATTACGGTAAAGTCTATGTTTAAGGTGTTTAATTGTGAGATATGTTTGTGGTCTTCAGAATGCAATCTAAGACATTTTGTCTCGAGATGGAAAGACTTACGGATGAGAAAAAACTTTCATTTTTTCCCCGGAAGCGAACTTCTCCTTTCATTTTTCTTCTGGTCTACTCTTCACAGAACTAAATTAGAAAATTAGGAATTTTTGTGAACTTTTTCTCTCTAATAATCTAATCTAAAAATCTAAAAATCGTCCATGGTTGCACATGAGATTCATTGTCATTGTCACTTGAATGCGGCCGAATAAAGTGCAAGCCAAAAGGGCAGGAGCCTTTTTGGCCATAATTATTTCAATTGCACATTCTTTATTCCAGTTTGGCCAAGTTATCGTGGTGTTATGGGCTCTCTTTTTTTACCTTCCCTCTTTATTTATGTATATATTTTTGGTAGTTTAAAATTACTGTCGCATTTAATCTAGATAAGGGTTACTATTCCTGAATCAGTTTTGGAAGCTTGTTCTAGCAGTGTCCTTCTTGCACCAAGTCTTTGTTTCAAAACTTGCTTCAAAGCGAGCTTCCTCTGGGTTGATCACTGAGCTTCCTATGGCATAAAATTTTCCCCGTGTGTTATCTTAATTATGTTAATTTTTTTATTTGTTAAAAAAATTGACACTAGCTTTTCTGAAAATGTTAGAAAAACCATTCAACTTCTCCCGGATTGTGCCTGAGATAGATATATTCAGATTTAAAAAGTACTTTTTTAGAAAGATTTTAAAAAAGTACTTCATTGTCCTTTGATAGTACTACTTAATTACATAAGTCCTTCATCATTAGGAACTACGAGTTTTGTTTTTTTCTGATTAAACAGAGCAGAATTTTATTTCTCTAGTTGAGAAAAGGACACTTTTTGAAAAGTTTCTAGTATACCTGCTTGGAAAAGGTTAAAAAGTAGCTCAAAAGAAGTATAAATTAATCATTTGACAACTTTGGAAGTTTATTGCTATGCTAACTGCCTTGATAGAAATCTTTACCGACACAGGATACATTTTATGTAGGTTGTGTGTGCATTGAATAGACTGCGTTTTTATTAACAATTAGTAGTAGAAAATAAGTTTTCTTTATTTTAAACTAGCCTCTTGTTAGCTTTTAGAACTGTTGACATATTTAAGATCCTCTGTATATTCTTACCAAATTTGAATAGGAAGCTCCCTGTGGTATCCGAAAGATTTTCTAATGGTTCTTTTGTCTTTGAGGCTGTCAATCGTCTCTGAGAGACACAAAATGACATCTATGTTATCGATCGTTTTCAACAGAATACACCAAATTTTTGCTGCTGCTACTTTCACCCTGACTCAATTGATTATTCTATCTGTGTATTTTCTTAGCATAAAAAAGTTGAACGATAAGCGAGAGAAGCTGTAGATTCCAATAATATATTGTTGATTGAATACTCCTTCATCTTTTTTCTTAATTCCCATAATATTTTTTATTGGATATTCCTTTATCTTTTTAATTATATTCTTATATTCCTTTTCCTATTTAGATGCGTCGAGTTCTTCAGTTTCTCGTTTAGATGGTCTAAAGCAACTAATTGGTGGAGACATAAATCCAACCGTTGTGCTAGAAAAGTTAAGACGACAATTTATAGAAGAAGTAACAGCTGGTATATGGCGTTGTGGCTCTTGTGGTAAAACAGAGACCTCTTTTTTGATGTTAGATCTTCACGAAAACACAGGTTGTGAGGAATTGTCACGAATAGAGTGTGACATGTGCCCAGTAGTAACTAATGACTACTTCAGTTTTGTTGCTCATTTTATAGAACATAAAATGGGAAGGAAAAAAAAGTGTCCCATCTGTTTACATGAAAGTATTGATGATATGAAGCAGCACTTAGTTTTACAGGGTCATTATGTACCAAAAGTAGCTGAATTAGACTTACAAATGAATACTTTGCTAGTTCTTCCCCAGAAACTGTCAAAAAGTACTAGCTTACAGACACAAATGACAGTCCACAATAGTGAAAAACTACACGAGTGCAATATATGTAAGAAGAGTTTTTCTTCAAAGCAGTATTTGGGTGTGCATCAAAGAAGACACAGTGGAGAAAAACCATTTGAGTGTAAAATATGCAAGAAAACTTTTGCCAATAAGCACACAAGGAATGCTCACCTAAGAATTCATAATGGCCAGAAACCATTTGGGTGTAAAATATGTGGGAAAACTTTTACTTTTCAGCAGAGCAGGAACATTCATTTAAGAATTCACTCTGGCGATAAACCTTACAAATGCTCAGTATGTAGTAAGAAGTTTACTCAAATTCATCACTTAAAAAACCACATGACCAACCACAACGGTGAAAAACAATATGAGTGTAATATATGTAAAAAGAGTTTTTCTTTAAAGCAGTATTTGGTTGTGCATCAAAGAAGACACAATGGGGAAAAACCATTTGTGTGTAATATATGTAAGAAGAGATTTTCTTCAAAGCAGTCTTTGAATGTGCATGAAAGAACGCATAGTGGAGAACAACCGTTTGCGTGTAATATATGTAAGAAAAGTTTTTCTTCAAAACAGTACAGGAATATTCATTTAAGAATTCATTCTGGAGATAAACCTCATAAATGCTTAGTCTGTAGTAAGAAGTTTAATCACATAGGGAACTTAAAACGCCACATGACCACCCACATTGGTGAAAAGCGACATGAGTGTAGTATTTGTAAGAGGAGTTTTTCTTCAAAGCAATATTTGAGTGAGCATCAAAGAAGACACAGTGACAAAAAAGTGGAGAAGATGCGGGAAAAAAGTGGAGAAGATGCGGGAAAAAAGTGGAGAAGATGCGGGAAAAAAGTGGAGAAGATGCGGGAAAAAAGTGGAGAAGATGCGGGAAAAAAGTGGAGAAGATGCGGGAAAAAAGTGGAGAAGATGCGGGAAAAAAGTGGAGAAGATGCGGGAAAAAAGTGGAGAAGATGCGGGAAAAAAGTGGAGAAGATGCGGGAAAAAAGTGGAGAAGATGGAGAAGAATATGCGGGAAAACCTTTACTTACTAGAATATTTAAATAAATACTATGATAAACAAGAATTTTCACCTAATAATCGATTCTGATGAAAACCCCACACGCGCTCTATTGGCAGTAAAAACTTTAGCCTAAAGTATAGCTTGAAGAAACACATTACTATCATCCATCCTGGTGAATTATCCAACTAGTGTTTAGTTTGTAACTAAAGTATCGATCAAGAGGGTCAAACATGACTTGACAAACATATAACTTATATGACAAACATATAACTTGAAAAAACATGATTATTGTCCATTTTGGTGAAGTATCCAACTAGTGTGTCGTTTGCAATTAAAATATTGATCGAGAGAATAAAGCATTTGCTTACCATATAATATATATTAGAAACATGTAACTTGAAGAAACACTTGACTATCATCCATTCTGGTAAATTAGATAAAAAAACTAAGTTTGACTCTTTCTCTTAACTCTACTTTTTAAAACAGTTAAAAAATTTAGCGTAAAGAGCGGGGCGTTGGGGAGGAAAAGCCCCTTTCATATAAGGAGTAATTTCTGTTCGTTTTAAGTTTTTAATGTCGCTCTTTACTTTCAGTTAGAAAAACTTTTTTTATTTAATTTCTGGACCTTTTTGAATTAATGCAATGTTTTGACCTTGGCTCTCCGCACATAAGTAATTAAAATGAAATTTATATATTTTTTTGGGGGGGGGGGAGGGGGGGCTAAATGGCTTTCTCATAGTTTTAATCGGAAGATTTTGAGAAAAAAGGAGCCAGGGAGGAGGCCTTATCGCCCTCTAATTTTTTGATTACTTAAAAAGGCAACTAGAACTTTTATTTTTTTTTAAGAACGTTTTCTTTAGTAAAAAATATACGTAACTTACGAATTAACTTACGTAACGAACTTCTATATTCGTATGTTTTTATTGCGTAGAAGAGGGAGCTCACCCCCTCGTCAATGCCTCGCTTTTTACATTAAAGTTTAAATTTTGTCCTAATTCCTTAAACTTTTTCATATATATTTTTTCATTGTTTTTTTAAATAATGTTAGAAAATCCAACGCCTCCTTCGTTGAAATTTTCTTCCCCCATGATAAATTCCTCCATGGAAAGATCGTCCCCTGTACCCCCCTCAACTTCTCCCCAAACCAAAAAAATCCCCCTGGAAACGTCTCTATACTTCCCAATAACCATTACTATACGTAAACATAGGTCAAAGTTAGTAACTTCCAGCCCCTCCCACGGGCATTGTGGGGGAGTAAGCCGTCCCCAAAGACATAGTTATTAGGTTTTTCGACTATGGTGAATAAAATGACTGTCTCTGAATTTTGATCTGGTGACTTTGGGAAAAAATGAGCGTGGGAGGGGGCTTAGATGCCGTCTAACTTTTTGGTCACTTAAAAAGAGCACTAGAACTTTTAATTTCCATTAGAATGAGCCCTCTCCTGACATTCTAGGACCACTGAGTCGATGGGATCACCCCTTAAAAAAAATAAAAAATATATACAAGCATCCGTGATCTGTCTTCTGGCAAAAAATGTGAAATTCCGCATTTTTGTAGATAGGAGCTTGAAACTTCTATAATACAAGTTTCTGGTACGCTGAATCTGATGGTGTGATTTTCGTTAAGATTTTATGCCTTTTAGGGGGTGTTTCCCCCTATTCTCTAAAATGAGGCAAATTGGGTCAGGCTCATAACTTTTGATGGGTAAGACCGACCTTGATGAAACTTATATATTTAAAATCAGCATTGAAGTGCGATTCTTTTTATGTAACTATCGGTATCAAAATTCCATTTTTTAGAGTTTCGGTTACTATTCAGCCGGGGCGTTCCTTGCTACAGTTTGTTACCACGAACTGTTTGAAATCTTATATGATTTTCAATTCATGTTTTGCCCCCTTGATCAACACTTTAATGCTAACTAAATCCTAGTTGGATAATATGCCAAACATATAACTTGAAAAAATACATATAACTGGAAAAAAGCAAACATAAATAAACAAAAAATATAAAATAAACAAATAAATAAACAAAAAAAATGCATTCTGCTGAATAATAATGACTGTGTCATGTCTGAGAAGAGTTTGAAGACATACTATCTGAGTTGAATATTTGAAGAAGAACTTTAACTATTAAATTAAAAATAAATGTTTATATTAGATCCCATTTTGCTCATAACTCCACAAGCGCTTATTTTTCAGGAAAAACTTATAGTCTAAGGGTGAATGAAAAGAAAGCATGACCATCGGTTGTGTCGTAAGAAGAGTTTTCCTTCAAATAAGCATTCATATTTCCTTCAAACTCTTTGTTTGTAAAATATGCTGAAAATCTTCAACTTTCAATCAGAATGTGAGTTGAATTAAGTATCCTTGAAACTGA